>NW_023412353.1:0-9432 GCF_903995425.1 Onychomys torridus
TTAGAAGTAGATTTTCTTACCCCAAATTAAGCGGAAATCCCTCAAAGGTGTGCCATCTATATTTCAGTTTTAGTTAATTCCAGGTATATAGTCAAGTTAACAACCAAAAATAGCCATCACATGGAGATGGTCTCTAAAACAGATGTGCTTGTAAAACTGAAGTTGCTGATAAAAATGCACTCTAATTTTACACCATGCACAAAACCCAACTCAAAACGATAAAAGATTCACACACTAAGACCCCAAACTGTAAATTACCTATATGAAAATACAGCAGAACTGTCACCAGACCTCAGCAGTGGTGATGGGTTTTGAAGATGGCACCAAAGCAGAAGCCCCCAAAACAGAAATGGAGAAGTGGGGGTACATGAGAATCAAATACTTCCTGTATACACAGGAAATGGTCCACAGAAGGAAAAGCTGCCTGTGGAGTGGGAGAGCCTGCTTAGAAACGATGCGTCTGCCAAGGGCATAATACTAAAACATACAAATGACTAAGTGGACGAGAGTATAATCTGCACAAGTGTGAGGATCTAAATTCTAATTCCCAGCAGCAATAAGAAGCCTAGTGCAGCCATGGAAGCCCGGAAGCCCGGCACTGAGGAACGTAAGGGTGCATCCCAGAAGCTTGTAGGCTAGCCAGACTAGCCAAAACATCAAGCCTCTGTTCACTGAGAGGCCCTAATACAAGGCAATAAGGTGGAAAGTGATGGAAAGAGACATCTCTCTCTCTCTCTCTCTCTCTCTCTCTCTCTCTCTCTCTCTCAGTTCCAATGGGCTTTTATTGAGATCAGTTAACAAAAAGAAATAAGCAAGATTTTACCAACCATCTTTTCTGAACCATGTATAAACTGTGAAGACTCAGATCCTAGACATGTACATACAACAAACACATCCCAACAAAAACATATCCCCCACTGGAATATTTGCCAATTAAGCAGAAAGCCAATTTTCCCTTTCCCCAAAATGTTTTCAAAATTTTAAGTCCCACTGTTCAAAGTGGAACTGGTCCCTTGTGGCTAGGGACATTAGAATTTTCTTATTTTTACTGAACAAAAATTGTAATTTTTTCTAGTTTGTTTTGCTTCAATAAGAGAAGTGACTTTGTTTTCTTCAGGCACCCTTCCCAAGAACCACTGGTTAAAATACAGCAGCCTGTATCTTTACTACCCAGGCCCACCCCTCCCTTGCCCGCCAGCTTGTCTACTGGAGATTTAAATCCACTTCTGTTGGAGTCTGTCACTGTGGAGGGCAGAGTCCAGGCCAGGCCAGCTCCCTCCGACCTCACACCAGTTACAGCCCTTGGACACTTAACTCTTTATTCCAAAGATGAGTTTTTACATCAGAGAAGAACATAGATTGCTTTGGGAGTTTTAAAAAACAATCTTTATGAATATAAAGAACTACAAACTCACCAAAGTCTACATAAATTCACCCCAAAGCTGGCTTACTTCACCTCCCATGAGCCAATAATTTTGCCTGACAAAGGTACTTGGTAAGAAAATCATTCCACAGCAACAATTTCAAAGATACACAGAAAGTTGAAAAAAATGTACCCAATTAAAATAACATGGCTTAATTCCAAGAACTTATTTTATCTTTTTGTTACTCATTTGAAGTCAGGAGTGTGACTAAAGGCAGTTTCCCATGAGTTACAAGCTTCCAAAGTGTTTCTAAGTCCTTAGTGCAGACTCCCTCCCTTTGGGACACAGTACCCTACCCCCCCATTAAAAAAAAAACCAAATCAAACAATCAGAATGAAATGTTTTGTTTCCAACACTTTGTTCACTAAAGCTTTGTGCTGTGCTCTGTTCTCCCTGAGCTTGACAGTGTCCAATACAAAGCAAGTGGCCAAGGAAAGATACCCTCACCTCATTCTGAAGATGAATTATATCAACTGCCCATCCAACCCCACCCTCTGGCCAACCCAAGATTACATGCTGGTACCCATTTGGAAATAATTTACAACTAGTTAGGCTCTCCTTTCCAGGAAAAATCATTTTACGGTAAATGTATTGTATTCCTAATGGAAAGTTTCGTTTACCTTCAGAACAAAAAACAAAGCAGGCTCTGAGGCAGCAAGGTGTGAACAGTCTTATAACTTATTACACATATGACCAGAAGCTAAAATCACTGCGGTGGATATAGTCTGAATATTAAAAATAGGATGTAGTTCTCGTCCAAATGAACTACTGAAAAAATTACTTTTAAAATTACTGGAAAGAACCTGAAAGACAGTTTCCAATAGTAGCAACATTCCTTATTAGGAGGGACTAAATAAAAAAAAAAAGACCAGGCTTTGACCTAGTCAGTAGGGCATCTTCCCATTACCAGCTCATGTGAGCTGAGCACCTCACCCACCACAGCCTCTCCAATGTCCTGTGGTGGTGCCAGCTAGTCTGTGTGCCACACTCATCAGAAGCTGTATTCAGCAATGCTCTCCATGTGGAGCCTGTGCTTTAAGAGGGACCTGTAGGCATGTGGCACCTGGCAGAGAAAGAGACATTTTTCATTCACCTCTGACCTCCAGAGTGCACACACCTGCAGGTGGACTTTTCTATGTTTCAGAATCCACTCACAAATATTCACTCTGAGACTTAATATCAATTATAAATGCTTGGCCAATAGCTCAGGCTTGTTACTAGCTAACACTTACATTTTACCTACTTTTTTTTTTTTTTTTTTTGGTTTTTCGAGACAGGGTTTCTCTGTGTAGCTTTGTGCCTTTCCTGGAATTTGCTTTGTAGACCAGGCTGGCCTTGAACTCACAGAGATCCACCTGCCTCTGCCTCCCGAGTGCTGGGATTAAAGGCATGTGCCACCACCACCCAGCAAACACTTACATTTTAAATTAACCCATATTTCTTATCTATTCTCTGCTACATAGCAGTACCTTCTTTCAGGATGACATGTTCATCTTGCTTCCCTTTGCATGCCTCATGACTTCCAAGACTTCACCCTTCTTCCTCCTAGCATTCTCTCTGCCCCCCAAATCCTGCTTACCTATTAGCCAATCAACTTTTTACTAACAAGGAGAGCAACACATTTTCACAATGTACAGAGTTTCTCCCTTTTTGTCTAAATATAAAAGGAAGGTTTTAACTTTCACATAGTAAAACTATATATAACAAAAACAGTTATCTAGTAAGAATTATAGTTACAATATCCAGTCTGTTTGTATTTGGCAAAAATTAGAGAAAATACTCTAATCTATCTCATCTTTATAAGTCTAAAGTTTTATACCTAACTTACTCTTTATCATAACTAAGAAAAACTGTAAGTTTACTTATTTAGTCTTTAACTCCATCAAAAACCCCAGAAGGGTGAAATTTTACCTAATGACAAGGGATGTCTGGCTGCCTGGACAATCACCCAAAGTTCTTCTGTAATGTTGGAGCATCCAACTTTGGCCTACAGGTCTAGTATATCTGACAGATATTTTTGAGAATTTTGAAGGGAATTTTGAAGGACTGTCCTACTTTGTCTTGGCAAAGTTTGGCAGTCATTTTCTTTTATGTCTGGCTGGTCCAGTTTAGACAGTAACTGTCAACAATTGAGGCAAGAGCAGTTTCTTTGTCAGATGGCTAGCTTTTTCCATAAAGAAAACAAACCCCATACAGAATTTTTTCAATGCCCATCATCCTCTTTTGAAGTAAATTGGTGCTGTCAGTAACAGACGTCTCACTGTCATGAAAATCCTCAGGTTATTAAACATATTAAATGCCATATTCTGTAGGTCTTTGAAGTGTTTGAAGACCATCTATCTAAAAATATCTGTGTATGACCTTGAAAACATCCCAAACATGACTATAAAGTTTCACTATTAAAGATGACTACTAATCTGTATTTCTTTTGTTGTTGTTGTTGTTGTTGTTTGTTTTATTTTGAGATGGGTTTCTCTGTGTAGCTTTGCACCTTTCCTAGAACTCACTTGGTAGCCCAGGCTGGCCTCAAATTCACAGAGATCCGCCTGCCTCTGCCTCCTGAGTACTGGAATTAGAGGCGTGTGCCACCAACGCCCAGCACTAATCTGTATTTCTTAATTACACATTAAATTTTTAAATGAGTTGCATAAGCACATTATCCCAAATAAGAATAGAATAAAAAAAAGAATAGAATCATGCATACTCATAACAAAATTAACTTTAAATTTGTATCAATAAACCAAAATCCATACCAATGTAAAATATTTTGAGATCAGTAATTGTTTTTTTGTATTAAAGTAGATTCAAATAACCTAGCCTTTTACTTCATCATTTCTATATCATATCCCCCTTTTTTCTTTTAGAAAGAGATCTTTTAATTTAACTCTATTGTCTGGATTTTTTTATGACTATGACCAATAACAACTTCTAACCAATCCCCCTAAACAATGACAAACATCCATAATCTATTGAATAACCAAAATCCACCCATATCCCATTTCTTGGGAATGTGGATATCAATCTCTAGACTATTTCCTGTTGTCTGTGGGCACTGGTATCTTTGGAGGAACCTTGATGTTCTTCCTGAAAAAAAAATCTGGATAATTATTAGGTCCTGACTGAAATAGTTTGTGAGGTTGAACCATCTCAGCCAGCAACCTTGAAGCAAGCTATTGTGAATGCAGAATTCTGAGGAGACTTTAACAGAGGCATTTTGAGATGCTAGATCACCCTCTGCCATCTGTTTTTATTGGTGTGTGATCTCCTTGTTCTGAGAATACATAACTCTTAAAGGTAACATACATATCTGCAATATAGACTGTGCATTGTACACAAGTCAGCCAAAGGTGATTGTTTTGTTTTATGTTGGAGCAGGTAAAGTATACATCATGTGTCTTGTTGTTCTTCTAGGTTTATTTCTTTATGTTTGTGGCCAGAATTTTCAGGGGGTCTTCCCCAATCATGCCTGATCCATATCAACTTGAAATGAATCCACAGCCTCTCCTTTTCTGTGGAAATAAAAGCATAACCTCTTCTCCAAAATAACATATCTTTTTACTTCCATTTTGAAGTCAAAAACATTTTAAAAATATATATGTTGGTTTAATTCAATAGTTTTTATAATCCAATGTGTCTTAGCAGTTGTCATTCCTTTATCAGCAATCAGAAAATTCAAGACAACACAGTAATATACAAAATCCAGACTCTGTATTTCCCATCTTTACATGGCTTTTTTTCTTTTATATTATTTACTCCCTCTTTAAGGACTTTAGTTCATTACTTTAAAACACATATGCATGTGCACGCACGCACGCGCACACACACACACACACACACACACACACACACACACACACACGGATGGACGGACGGATGGATGGATGGATGGATGGATGGATGGATGGATGGATGGATGGATGGGTAGACAGACAGGCAGGCAGGCAGGCAGACAGGCAGACAGACAGACAGACAGACAGACAGACAGACAGACAGTCTATATCCTTTTTCTTTTCTCTCCCAAGCCTTTGTACATTTGTAAACACACTGTAACCCATTAAGAGTTTTTTTTCTGTCTGGATTTGTCTTTACTGAGCATCTGTAACCTTTTCTGTCTGCATGAGTAAAACTCCAAACCCGCCATGCAGCATGCTGGCAGAGCTCGTACTGGAGACTCAAGCAGCTGGGAGATGCCTCACAGCCCATATGAGAGACTGTGACTAATGGCATGCTGGCAGCTGCCAGGAGATACATCTTTGTAATGCAGCAGGCAAGAGTGACACAAGATTAGGAAGCTGAGTTTGGCTTCGTTTTTGTGTGTTTAGAACCTTTTTAAAGCTCTCAGATCTTATGTGGATGAGGTACCAGATGTTTGGGTGTCAAATGTAGGCAGACTTTTCTATGTCTCAGCAGCCACTCACAAATAGCCATTCTGAAACTTAATATTAATTATAGATGCTTGACTGATAGCTCAGGCTTGTTACTAACTAGCTGTTACATTTTTAAATTAACCCATATTTCTTTTTTTCTTTTTCTTTCTTTTTTTTTTTTTTTTTTTGGTTTTTTTGAGACAGGGTTTCCCTGTGTAGCTTTCTGCCTTTCCTGGATCTCACTTGGTAGCCCAGGCTGGCCTCGAACTCACAGAGATCTGCCTGCCTCTGCCTCCCGAGGGCTGGGATTAAAGGTGTGCGCCACCACCGCCCAGCTCCATATTTCTTATCTACTCTCTGCCATATGGTGGTACCTTCTTTCACCATGGCACATTCATCTCACTTCCCTCTGCATCTGCTTTCAATTCCCAAGACTCTGCCCTTCTTCTCAACATTCTCTCAGCCCTGAAAATCCTGCTAGCTATCTGCCAATCAGCTATTTATTTATTTTTTTAAGGGTACGTGCCACCACCACCTGGCTTCAGCTTTTTATTAACAATGAGAACAATACATTTTCACAGTGTGCAGAAGGATATTCCACATCACACAACTAAGCACCCTCATGTATACGTGTGCGTGTGCGTGTGCGTGTGCGTGCGTGTGTGTGTGTGTGTGTGTGTGTGTGTGTGTGTGTGTGCATATATATACTGTAACAGGGGCCCAGACCTTAGCACAACTGACTTCATGATGGAAGTACCATTTGGGCAAAAACTCAGCACATAGAAGGTACCAAATGCCAAAATGAAAAAATCCACCTAATCTATCAAAGTCCATAGTTCTGGGAAAGTCTGAAAATACACTAACCTAGCTTTTGGCTACTGTAGTTCTGATTCTAGCTAACTGTTCTTGTTAACTGAAGTATGTCAACCCAGAACATGATTTTGCTTGTGCTATATACTGGGATCCCAAATACCCAGTGTAGTTGAGGCTAGTAAATGAAGACTTTCTATCAGCTTAAACCCATGTCCAAGCAGTCTTCTTTGGTGGACATCCCACAAGAACACATATGTGTATGTGTATGCATACACATTATATATAACTCCATAACACAATAGCAAGTAAAGCACTGGCTAAAAGGTGGGTCAAGAAGAGAAAAGGGTCAAATATTTGAATAATTGTCTCCAAAGATGAACAAATAAAAAGGAGCTTATTATCATTAATCAGAGCTGTAAGCATCTCACACCTAGAAAGATGAGCAGCTGTCAGAAAAATAGAAAATAGTCGAGTGCCGAGAGCAAGGCTTGTAGTGCAAGCGCCCAGATGGTGAGACGGGAGGGTAATGAAGTTCAGGCCAGCCTGGACTACCAAGCCAGACCTTCTCCGAAAATACACACACAAAAGAAAGTAACCAGGTTACTTTAATCCTAGAGCTTGGGAGGCAGATCTCTGGAAGTTTGAGGACAGCCTGGTCTACAGAGCTAGATATAGGATGAGATTCTGGGACAAATGGAGGAGATGGTGTAATCAGTTCATTGCTGGAGAATATTGAAAAACATCACAAGAATTACTCAAAAATTAAAAATAGCATCATTATTACTATAGAAGTCAGAAATCTTATTTCTAAATGTTTATCCAAAAGGAATAAAATTAGGATCTCAAAAAGAAATACAAACTTCCAATTATTACATTACTATCACAAGAGTTAAGCTGTGAAATAAATATTCAGTGGTGGTATAGTGGAAAAGGAAAATGTGGTCTGTAACACACACACACACACACACACACACGCACACGCACACGCACGCACACGCACATGCACACGTACACACACACACACACATGGAGGGGGGGCAGATGGGGAATATTCATGCCTAGAAAAGGAAATTCTGCTATATATGATGATGGGTGAAACCCAAGGATATAACTTTGAGTGAAACAAGAGAGTCCTGTGGCAGGAGAACAGAGGGCCTCCAGAGGCATCATGATAAATATAGGGGAAGAAGTCAGTTGACAGGAAAGCTGGAAAACCCTTCTCTATCAGGGCTGTACAAGGGACAGAGCACATGCCAGAAAGGCTCCCACTCCAAATGTGGGAGAAAAACGTGTGCTATGTAAATGGCCTGTATAGACTCACCACTGTCACTGAGCCCCGTTAGTGTCTCAGGCCTGTTGCTACCCTCTGAAGCGCTCTCTTTAATAATTGTCTCTATTTCTGCCACTATCCAAGAGTTCCTGGTCCAGTCTGTCTCTGGACCAAGAATCTGCATGTCTCAGAGGGTGCCCTCCAGATGTAAGCCACACCTGTCTTCTAGTAAGACAGCTAGCAGGTAAGAGTCTCTAATCTCATAAAAATATGAATTTAAAAAAATAAACAAACAAAATACCTGAGCATATTCCTTTCCTTATTTCTTTAATAAGTGTACCCATCTCACCAGCCAACCAATTTCTTCCTTCTGCTCTGCCTTTTACTTTTCCCAGAGTACTGGAAAATGCTGGACAAGCTCCAATGGACAGCAGGCTGGGCACCAACTCCAACCTGTCGCTTTTTACCTTATCCTCCCTTGATGCTTATGGTGCTCCATGGCCAACGGTCAAGGATGCACTTGGACCCTCTCCCGTGCCCTACTGGAGTGATGGCTGAGTTCATGCTAGGTTTATACTGAGGCAATAAAGTGTGTGGTTCAGTGGCAGACAAGTAAGATCACATGAAGACTAGGAGGCAGCTGCTAGGCAAGGTCTATGTTTAGATTGGGAGGCCTGCATGGATCCATGGGCTTGGCTGATACCAAGTCATGCTTAGGGGATGTGTGTAGGGCCAAGAACCTGCTGGAGACTATTACAATGAAATAAGTGGGCTTGCACATACATAGATCTGCTTGCTGACCACAGGAAGATGTCGACTGGGTTGACTGAAGATGGCAGCAACCAAGTGGGCAACCAAAACACAAGAAGACAGCCACAGTGCTAATAAAAATAGTGATGGCACATGGTTGCTATAGGTCAACAGCAAATCCAGCCACTGGGTCCCCCTCCCAACACCACCACATTTCCAGACTTCCTATACTGTAAGACATTTGCTTACCTTCATCTTCTCTTCTTTCCTTTTGTTGTCTTTTAATCTTCCATTAGCCTTCCAGGATGCCAGGGTATGATGGGCCTGGGCCAGGACTACTATAGTATTGATGGCAGCTCTCACCCATGCCATTCTGTTGGGAGCACAGATGTCCTTGTGCCCACAGATCACCAGGGAAACCAGGAATGTTAAGCAACAGGGTTGTCTTTTCAAAAGAAAAGATGAAAAACCTGTTTTTTCTACCCAGAAGGCTGGGAATTAGAGGTGATTAATAGCCTGGTGATCTGAAGGTCCAGGCCATATCAAGCTCTCACAACCAGGACAGGGGATACCTAATAGCCTAAATGAACCTTACATTAGCTGTATAGCCAATGGGCTCCTGCAAGCTCCTACAATCAGGACCAGAGGTGGCTAATAGCTCAAATGACCTCTACACTATCTGTATGACCAAGAGCATGACAGAGTTTTCCCTAGGCCCTTAAGATAATGCAAGTAGCCTATCTCTAGAATTCATTTTCTTGGAAGACATGATATGTACTTTGAGTTTCTATGCAACCATGCCTCCTTA
>NW_023412354.1:0-267 GCF_903995425.1 Onychomys torridus
TTCCTGAAGTACTTCCTGGAACTGAGTACAGCAGGTGGTCTAAGCTGGTGGCCCTTTTACCTAAGACAGAGCATGTAAAGTCAAGTCTAGGCCTTCCACTTATAGCCAGTGCTAAGGAAAGCAGGCAAAGAGATAGCTTCCTCTTTCAACATACTTTATATATGTAGGGTGCCTTCTGAGGTACAATCCAGATTAAAGGGGAATTGAAACTTTATTTCAGTGTGTGGTGTGTGTGTGTGTGTGTGTTGTGTGTGTTGTGTAGGTGTG
>NW_023412355.1:0-1498 GCF_903995425.1 Onychomys torridus
AGCCAATCTGTGTAATGTATTTCTGACTACAAAGACAAAGCCAATGTGGGAAATGTTGTTCTGATGAAAGAAAGAAAGGCAATGTGGGAAATGTAACTTAGATGGCATTGACAAAGTCACTTTGGGTATTTAGTTCTGATGATGAAGAGAAAGGAACTTTGGGTAATGTAGTTCTGATATCATAGAGAAAGGGACAGTGGGAAATGTAGTTCTTATGACATACACATAGAAACTTTGTGAAATGTACTTCAGATGACACCAAGAATGTCAATGTGGGAAATGTTGTACTGATGATGTAGAGAAAGGCACAGAGGAAAATGAATATCTGATGTCATAGAGGAAGTCTCTGTGGGAAATGTAGTTCTGATGACATAGAAAAAGTCACTATGGGAAATATAGATCTCATGACACACAGAAAAGCACTGTGGATAATGTAGTCATGAAGACATACAGATAGGCAGTGTGGGAAATGTAGTTAAGATCACCCAGTGAAAGACTCTGTGAAAAATGTTGTTCGCATAATGTAGAGAAAGGCCCAATAAGAAATGTGGGTCAATTGACACAGAGAAAATAATTGTGGGAAATACAGTTCTGGTGACAGAGAAAGGAACTTTGGGAAATGTAGTTCTGTTCAAATACACATAGGAATTGTAGGAAATGTAGTTGAGATAACACCAGAAAGCTCAGTGAGTAATGTCATTCTGATGAAAGAGAGAAAGGCATTGTGGGAAATATATTCCTGTGAAATAAAGAAAGGCCTTCTGGGAAGTGTAGTACTGATGTCATAGAGAAACAAGTGTGGGATGCAGTTCTGATGACATAGAAAAAGGCACTGTGGAAATACAGTTATGATTAAGCAGAGAAAGGCACAGTGGGAAATGTAGTAATGGTGAAGTAGAGAAAGGTATTGTAGGAAATGTAGTATTGAAGACTTTGACAAAAGAACTATGGAAAATGTAGTTCTGATGATTAGACAAAGGCAGTGTGGGAAATAAAGTTTTAATGACATACAGAAAGTCACTGTAGGAAATGTATTTGTGATGACATGAAATGAACTGTGATGATGTAGAGAAAGGAACTGGGGAAGTGAAGTTCTGATGCCATGAAGGAAGGAACAGTGGGAAATGTAGTTCTGATGTTGAAGAAAAAGGCATTGTGGGAAATGTCATTCTGAAGAAACAGAGAAAGGCAGTATGGGAAAAGTTCTTCTGACATAAATAAAGGCTCTGTGGAAATGTAGTTCTGATAACATAGAGAATGGGACTGTAGGAAATGTAGTTCTGATTGCCTAGCTCACAACATGGTTCAAATGTCGATGTGATAAAGCAGAGAAAGGCACTGTGGGAAAGGTTGTTCTGTCACATTGTGAAAGGCACATGGGAAATACAGTTATGATTATGTAGAGAAAGGAACTAACTGTGGGAAATGTAGTTCTGATGCCATGAAGAAAGGAACAGTGGTAAATTAAGTTCTGGAAGACATAGAGACAGGCACTGAA
>NW_023412356.1:0-10176 GCF_903995425.1 Onychomys torridus
TGTTTACAAACTGTATGGCTGTGGCAGGCTTCTTGTTATCTACTTTTTCTATCTTAAATTAACCCATTTCTGCTTATCTATACTTTGCCACATGGCTTGTGGCTTACCGGTGTCTTTACATGTTGCTTCTCATGGCAGCAGCTGGCGGTGTGTCCCTCCTAGCCTTCTACTTCCCAGAATTCTCTTCTCTCCTGTCCCACCTATACTTCCTGCCTGGCCACTGGCCAATCAGAACTTTATTTACACAGAGCGATATCCATAGCAGATGACTAACATGTGATCTACCATATTTAGCATGAAGGAAGCATGATGGTGAGCAGATCTTCATGGCTAAATCTTGATCACCACCCATTCTAGGGTAAAGAGGATCCAGTGCCACCACCTTGCCAACTTATAACAGATTCAAGTAATCTTAGAAAATTTCACTATTAAGGGCTCAAAGTCAGGATTTGTATGAATGTCATAGATACTGTGTTGCATAAGATGCTTGATCAGATTTGATGAAATGCGACCACACTATTGGACCATTAGCTTGTCCACATTTCTTTCTATGACTCACTGTCCATGCAGTAAGTTAGATGAACAGGTTCTAGGAAATATTCCTTTGCCAGGTCATCTTGACCACTTGTTTTATGGTACCTCTGGCTGGTATTTTGAGACTCATCATGTTTGTGCACTGCCACATATTCATTCTCATGCCTCTTCCTCAGACCCCTGTTTTTTTTTTATTTTCCCAAATTACTCCTCCTGTTCCCTTGATCTGTCAGGTGAGCCTATATATTTTCCATTTCACTATTTGTCCAACTTCAAGGAAATTTATTTTTCACAGAATGTGTTCCAATTTTTCATGACATAAGCCTACATATACTCTATCCAATTAAGTAAGTGCAAGTGAAAATACTGCCTAGATATTTTATTTCCATGTATTGTTGGCATGAGAATGAGACCAAGATTTTGATGTATGTTGTATTAAATATTTTTCATGTCCCAAAATAAATAGTCATTTTAAAACTACATGTTTCTTATAATTTTTCCCACCATTTATAGACTGACTTTTTCTTGTATTTTTCTAGAAACTGGATCATTAGTGGTCTGAAAGATGGCAGAGATACCCAGTACTCTCCTGTATCTCTACCAGATTGATGCTAAGAACATGTGTAGCCACATCACCAATGGAATACAGTGAGATACTACAGTAGAGAGTTGTGACCAGGTGAGATGCAGAAACATTACATTTTAGGATTAAAGGAGAAAGCAGAGCATTAAGAGCAGCCACTCTGCTGCACAGGAGGAGGGGCAGTGTGATGGTAACAAGCTTGTCAGTGGTGCTATAGGTGAAAAGAGAAACATCGTCTCAGTGTTCCCACTGGTGCAGAATCTGGCACTCTGCACATTTATATTCTAACACACAGGGGACCTGGGATCCACATAGGGAACCATCCCTGGAGAGCAGGCTCCCTGTATCTTAGAGCTTATTTGTGCAGTGACATATCTGGGAAGATAAAAAGATTCTTAGCTTTTGACTTTTCTGCCTGAGAGGTCAAAGGGTCCTACATTCTTGCATCTCTATGACTCAGAAGTCTCTTGTCTTGCTGGGTCAGAGTGTGGGTACCGTGAGAGACAGCGTGGGCCCAGAGCATCGATTGTGATTTTGAAGCAAGTGTTTGAAAAACTTATGTGGAAGGAAGCACAGGCTGTCACACAAAGGGGATGAGATTTTAAGGTTGATGATGTAAGTTTGAAAAGCAGAGACCCACTGTGGGTGGATTCCTTTGATGCTGGAAGAGAGATCAGAATGTCCAGGCTGCTGGATCACTCAATTCTAGAAGCAGGACAACTCAGCACAGATTGCATTTCTTTCAAGCCCCTTTGAGGCTCTGAGAATTTCAGAATATATGCAGTATAAGCCACTTGAACATCTACCCTCCTATGGGTCGGCTGTCAGAGGGTCTTGGGAGAAAGATTGTATTCACTTGATCACTATCCAGGCCTGGTGGGTGAAGGGACACTTGGGTTGCAAGTGTTGGTGACAAAGTGATTCTTCTCATGAATGGTCCACAGTGGATAATGGGCTCTTTTTCTCATTCCATATGACTCATAGAACTGCCATCTCTGCATCTACCCACAGGATCCTGTGTGTCAACTCTACCACCCGATTCCATACAAAGATATTCTATGTCCTCCTCCAGAGTTTAGCCTCATGAATATTCCTCCCCCAGTAGATTCTTGTTTTGAGGAAACCCATCAGATCTAGCCAGGGCCCCACAGGAAGTGTGTGTGTTTGTGTGTGTGTAAACTTAAGAAACATTCCTGGGCAATAATATGAAAAAACAAAAAAAGATTCTTTTTTTTAATTTTATAATCAATTTATTTTTACACATCAGCCACAGATTCCCCTCTCCTCCCTCCTCAGCCAAGGCAGGCCCATTCCCCTCCTCCCCTCACCCAGGCTGAGCAAAGTGTCTCAGCATAGGCCCCAGGCTCCAAAAAGCCAGCCCATGCACTAGGGACAGGTCCAAGGCCCACTGCCTTGGGGCCTCCCAAACAGTTAAAGCTAATCGACTGTCTCACTTATCCAGAGGGCCTGATCCAGTTCCATGGGGGCTCCTCAGCCATTGGTTCATAGTTCATGTGTTTCCACTAGTGTGGCTATTTGTCCTGTGCTTTTTCCTATTATGGTCCCAACAACACTTGCTCATACAATCCCTCCTCTTTCTTGCTAATTGGACTCCTGGAGCTCCACCTGGGGCCTGGCCATGGATCTCTGCATCTGCTTCCATCAGTCAATGATTAGAGCTCTAGCATGGCAGTTAGGGTGTTTGGCCATCTGGTCACTGAGTAGGTCAGTTCAGGCTTTCTCTCAACTTTTGCCAGTAGTCTATTGTGGAGGTACCTTTGTGGATTTCTGGGGACCTCTCTAGCACTTTGCTTCTTCTTATACCCATGGGGTCTTCATTTATCATGGTCTCTCTTTCCTTGTTCTCCCTCTCTGTTCTTGATCCAGCTGTGATCTCCCACTCCCCTAAGCTATCTTTCCTCCAAATCTTACCCTTCATTAACCCCCCTCACATCCAGTTTGCTCATGTAGATCTCACCCTTTTCTGTTGTTGGGTGATCCCTGTGTATTTCTTAGGGTCCTCTTTACTAGGTAGCCTCCATAGAGTTGTTAGTAGCAGTCTAGTCATCCTTTGTTTTACATCTAGTTTCCACCTGAGTGAGTACATACTGTGATGTGTTTGTCTTTCTGAGACTGGGTTACCTCACTCAGGATGATTTTTCTCTAGATCCATCCATTTGCCTGCAAACCTCATGATGTCACTGTTTTTCTCTGCTGAGTAGGAGTCCATTGTGTATATGTACCACATTTTCTTTTCTATTCTTCAGTTGAAGGGCATCTAGGTTGTTTCCAGGTTCTGGCTATTACATACAATGCTGCTATGAACATAGCTGAGCATGTGCCCCTGTGGTATGATTGAGCATTCCTTGGGTATCCCAAGAGTGATATAGCTGGGTCTTTAGGGAGATTGATTCCCAATTTTCTAAGAAACAACATATTGATTTCCAAAGTGACTGTACAAGCTTGCATTCCTACCAGCAGTGGAGGAGAGTTCCCCTTGCTCCACATCCTCTCCAGCATAAGCTGTCTTCAGTGTTTTTGATCTTAGCCTTTCTGACAGGTGTAAGGTGGTATCTCAGAGTCATTTTGATTTGCATTTCCCGGATAATTAGGGATGTTGAGCAATTCCTTAAATGTCTTTCAGCCATTTGAACTTCCTCTGTGGAGAATTCTCTGTTTAGTCTGATAGCCGCTTTCTGAATTGGACTGTTGGTCATTATGATGTCTAATTTCTTGAGTTTTTTATATATTCTGGATATCAGCCCTCTGTCATATGTGGAATTGGTGAAGATCTTTTCCCATTCTGTATGCTGTCCCTTTGTCTTGTTGACGGTGTCCTTTGCTCTACAGAAGCTTCTCAGTTATGAGAGGTCCCATTGATTAATTGTTTTTCTCAGTGTCAGTGCTACTGGTGTGTAGTGGATAGTCATCCCAGCATTGGTCAGGAAGTTCCAACCACCATTGAGGCTTCGGTAATGGTCGTGCCCACAAGGCAGGGTGGAGAAGGAAACGGAAGATGGAGGATCGGAATGGGAGGTGTGCTTGGTTCCGGGATGCAGGATGCTGGAGGGAGACGGAGGAGAGTTCTCCAGAGAACACTGGTGGACTGCACTATACCTTTACCAGACCCTGCAACCTACCCCTTCATTGTAAGTTACCCCACAAAATAAACCTCCCTTTTAACTACGTGGAGTGGCCTAAATAATTTTACCAATATCTCGCGCTCATGTGTGGCAAATCCCAAAGGCCTAGGCGGCTCCCTCCCTCAGCCTCCTCCCCGGAAATGGAATGGATAGGTATAAGATATTATGGTAGACTACTATATATATTAGTAAACAAATTTAGTAATATAGCAGCCTTTGCACTGTTATGAATTCTTATATGTTGCTACAAATATAAACCCTTTATATTCCTATTTAAGATACTTTGTATATTGATACAAATATAGAACTACGTTTGTTTTATTGTACACATATTTTTTACTCTTATTTGAAATATTTGTGTATTGATACAAATATGAATTTATATCTGTCATACTGTATGTATGTTCTATGTCTGTTTAAGATATTCTGTATACTTATATATATTTAAGATTATTATCATATTGCATATTGCACTATACATTCCTACCTCTGTTAAAGATATGTTGTGTATTGTCACAATTTAAAGTCATTGTCCTTTTACTGTACATTTGCTTACAGACTGTTGCCTTATTTATAGGAAGCCTTAGTCCTTAGGTTCTTTAGGTAGATAAGACTTATAGAGTTATTGTCACCTATGCTTGTCATCTCTATAATTATGTTAGTTAGGTTATCCAGATTTATAAATACATAGGTCAGATGGACAGGTAATCTTCAAACACTTCATGGACCTAGAGTATATGACATTTAAATAACTTAAAATTCTGTTGACGTGAGACACAATTGCTCCTGGCAACACCAAATTGATCCCGAGAGAATGTGGGCTTCTAAGACATTTCCATTTGGAAGTTTGTCTTCTTGGCACAAAATGGCCTACTGGGCAAAAAACTGCCCTTGCCTCAACTGCTGACAGTACAAATGCTGTACTTTCTGGACAAGCGGGACACAAGGAAAGCAACCACTATACTTTGCTAAGACAGGGTAAGATGGTCTTTCAGAATTTGCTTCTGAAAATGGTCTGTCAGATACTCTAGACCTGTAGCCAATTTGAATGCACCAACGATGCTGAGAAACATCAGGTGACTGTCCAGGCTGCTAGCTGTCTCTGTCTACTCTTGCGAGACTCCCGAAAGTTGCTTGCGTCCTTCTCCCATTTCTCAGGTATTATTATATTCCTTCTCAGGTCTTTGATGAGGTTGGAGATTAGCAGTTATAGTTACAACTTAGTATATATACATATATAATATCTTAGATAAAATATATTAAGTATTGACTCAGGTTCTTTAGGATAGGACACCTTTTGGAATGATCTTTGTAACATGCCACCTACCCACGCTCTAGACTTCCCTGGATTTTACTATGTGTTTTTTGCTTGATATTGTTTGCACTTATTGTAATTCCAACTTATCTAAGTCATTATCCCTCATTTACTCCTGGACAATATTTGAATAACCATCTCTTTGTATATGGTCTTGTATTAGGTTAGAACTTTCTTATTTAGACAAAAGAGGGAGATGTAGTGGATAGTCCATCCCAGCATTGGCCAGGAAGTTCCAACCACCATTGAGGCTTCGGTAATGGTCGCGCCGACAAGGCACGGGCAGAGAAGGAAACGGAAGACGGAGGATCAGAAGGGGAGGCACGCTTGGTTCTGGGATGCAGGACGCTGGAAGGAGACGGAGGAGAGTTCTCCAGAGAACAC
Source organism: Onychomys torridus (assembly GCF_903995425.1). Lineage (NCBI taxonomy): Eukaryota > Metazoa > Chordata > Mammalia > Rodentia > Cricetidae > Onychomys > Onychomys torridus. The sequence goes on from NW_023412356.1 coordinate 5,960, forward strand.
CGGTGGACTGCACTATACCTTTGCCAGACCCTGCAACCTACCCCTTCATTGTAAGTTACCCAACAAAATAAACCTCCCTTTTAACTACGTGGAGTGTCCTAAATAATTTCACCAATACTGGTTTTATATTTAGGAAGTGATCTCTGGTGCCAATGCATTCAAGACTACTTCCTAATTTCTCTTCAATCAGGATCAGAGTAGCTGGGTTTATGTTGAGGTCATTGATGCACTTGGACTTACATTTAATGCACAGTGACAGAGAAGGATCTATTTTCAGCCTTCTACATGTTGACATCCAGTTATGCCAGCACCATTTGTTGAAGATGCTTTCTTTTTTCCATTGTACAGTTTTGCCTTCTTTGTCATATGTTCATAGGCATGTGGATTAATGACAGGGTCTTCAGTTCAATTTCCATTGGTGTACATGTCAGTTTTTATGGAAGTACCAAGCTGTTTTTATTACTGTTGCTCTATAGTAGAGCTTGAGGTCAGGGATCGTGATGCCTCCAGGGGTTGTTTTATTGTACAGGATTCTTTTGGCTATCTTGGGTTTTTGTTTTCCTGTATGAAGTTGAGTGTTGTTCTTTCCAGGTCTGTGAAGAATTGTGTTGGTATTTTGATGGGGATTGCATTGAATCTGTAGATTGCTGTTGGTAAGATTGCCATTTTTACTTTGTTAATTCTGCCTATGCATGAGCATGGGAGATCTTTCCATTTTCTGACATCTTCTTCAATTTCTTTTTTCAGGGACTTAAAGTTCTTGTCATACAGTTCCTTCATTTACTTAGTTAGAGTTACCCCAAGATATTTATATCATTTGTGGCTATTGTAAAAAATGATGTATCTCTGATTTTTCTTCAGTTTGCTTGTTAATTGTATATAGGAAGACTACTGATTTTTTTGAGTTAATCTTGTATCCTGCTATGTTGCTGAAGGTGTTTATAAGCCATATCAGTTCCTTGGTCAAATTTTTGGGGTCATTCATGTATACTATCATGTCATCTGCAAATAGCAAAAGCTTGACTTCTTCCTTTCCAATTTGTATCCCCTTATGTTGTCTTATTACTCTGGCTAGAACTTAAAGTACTCTATTGAATAAGTATGGGGAGAGTGGACAGCCTTGTCTTGTTCCTGATTTTTAGTGGAATAGCTTTGAGTTTCTGTCCATTTAATTTGATGTTGGCTGTTGGCTTGCTGTAGATTGCCTTTATATGTTTAGGTATGTCCCCTTTATTCTTGATCACTCCAAGACCTTTATCATGAAGGGGTGTTGGATTTTTGTCAAATGACTTTTCAGCATCTAGTGAGATGATCATGTGGTTTGTTTCTTTCAGTTTGTTTATATGGTGTATTACACTGACAGACTTTCATTATGTTGAACCACCCTTACATCCTTCGGATGAAGCCTACTTGATCATAGTGAATAATTGTTTTGATGTGTTCTTGGAGTCTGTTTGCCAGTGTTTCATTAGGTATTCTTGCATCACTGTTCATGATGGAGAATGGTGTATAGCTCTATTTCTTTGTTGCATCTTTGTTTGGCTTGGGAATCAGAGTAATTATAGCCTCATAGAAGAAGTTTGGTAATATTCCTTCTGTTACTATTGTGTGGAAAAATTTAAAGAGTATTGGTCTAACTTTTCTTTAATGATGTGGTAGAATTCTGTGCTGAAACCATCTGGTCCTTGGATTTTTTTGTTGAGAGTCTTTTTTGCGATTTTTTAAATTATTATTATTATTATATTTGTGTTTTAATTTTACACATCAGCCATGGGTTCCCCTGTCCTCACCCCCTCCTGTTCCCACCCCCACCTTCCTCCCAGCCCCTCCCCTCCATTCCCATCTCCTCCAGGGCCAAGACTCCCCTGGGGATTCATTTAAACCTGGTTGATTCAGTACAGGCTGCTCCAGTCCCCTCCTTCCAGGGTGAGCAAAGTGTCCCTGTGTAAGCCCAAGGTTCCAAGCAGCCAGCTCATGCACTAAGGACAGGTCCCGGTCCCACAGCCTGGATGCCTCCCAAACAATTCAAGCTATTCAATTGTCTCACTTATCCAGAGGGTCTGATCCGGCTGGGGGCTCCATAGCCTTTGGTTCATAATTCATGTGCTTCCATTCATCTGGCTAGTTGTCCGTGTGCTTTTTCCAATCTTGGTCTCAACAATTCACAATCTTACAGTCCCTCCTCTTTCTCAATAATTGGACACTTGGAGCTCCACCTGGGGCCTGGCTGAGGATCTCTGCATCCACTTCCATTAGTTTTTGGATGAGAGTTCTGGCACCACTGTTAGGGTGTTTGGCCATCTGATCACCAGACTAGGCACATATACTCAGCAGAGAAAAACAATGACATCATGATGTTTGCAGGCAAATGGATGGATCTAGAAAAAATCATCCTGAGTGAGGTAACCCAGACTCAGAAGGACAAACATGGTATGTACTCACTCATAGGAGGATACTAGATGTAAAACAAAGATGACTAGACTGCTACACAACTCCAGGGAGGCTACCTAGAAAATGGGACACTAGGAAAGACACAGGGATCATCCAATGACAAAGAAATGGATGAGATCTACATGAACAACTCTACAACTGTGGGAGTAATGAAGGGCAAGGTTTGAGGGAAAGAAAGCTTATTGGGAGACTTTTAATGACTGATTCTATTCCCTTGGGGTTATTGAACTATTTGAATAGTTTATCTGGTCTTGATTAACTTAGGTATGTGGTACCTATCCAGAAAATTATCCATTTCTTTTAGATTTTCCAGTTTTGTGGAGTAGAGGTTTTTGAAGTATGATCTGATGATTTTCTTGATTTCCTCAGTGTTATTGTTATATCTCCCTTTTCATTTCTGAGCTTGTTAATTTGGATGCTCTCTTTCTCTGCCTTTTGCTTAGTATGGATAAGGGCTTGTCTATCTTGTTGATTTTCTAAAAAAAAAACATCTCTTTGTTTAATTAACTCTTTGTATTGTTCTCTTTGTTTCTATTTTATTGATTTTAGCCCTCAATTTGATTATTTCCTGGCATCTATTCTTCCTAGGTGACTTTGCTTCTTCTTGTTCTAGAGCTTTCAGGTGTGCCTTTAAGTCACTAGTGTGAGATTTCTCCAACTTCTTTATGCCACATAGCATTTAGTGCTATGAGTATCCCTCTTAGCACTGCTCTCATAGTGTCCCATAAGTTTGGGTATTTGGTATATTCATTTTCATTGATCTCTAGGAAGTCTTTAATTTTCTTCTTTATTTCTTACCTAACCCATTTGTGATTCAGTTGAGCTTTATTCAGTTTCCATAAGATTGTAGGCTTTCTGTAGTTTTTGTTGTTATTGAAATCTAACTTTCAACCATGGTGGTCCAATAGAACACAGGAGGTTATTCTAATTGTTTTGTGTCTGTTGAGATTTGCTTTGTGGCCAAGTATGTGGTCGATTTTACAGGAAGTTCCTTTGTTAGGATGGAATGTTCTGTAGATATCGATTAAATCCATTTGAGTCATAACATCAGTTAAGTCCTTTATTTCTCTGTTAAGTTTCAATTTGGCAGATCTGTCCACTGGTGAGAGTGGGGTATTGAAGTCTCCCACTATTAATGTGTGGGGTTTTACATGTGATTTAAGCTTTAGTAATGTTTCATTTATATATGTTGGTGCCCTTGTTTGGGGAGCATAAATGTTCAGAATTGAAATTTCATCTTGGTGGATCTTTCCTTTGATGAGTATGTAATGCCCTTCTGGATCTCTTTTGATTCATTTTAGTTTGAAGTCTATTTTGCTGGATATTAGGGTGGCTACACTCACTTGCTTCTTAAGACCATGTGAGGGTTTGGAGATTTATCTCAGTTGTAGAGCACTTGCCTAGCAAGCACAAGGCCCTGGATTCAATCCTCAGCTCCAAAAAAAAAAGAAAGAAAGAAAGAAAGAAAGAAAGAAAGAAAGAAAGAAAGAAAGAAAGAAAAGAAAAGAAAAGAAAAGAAAAGAAAAGAAAAGGACCATTTGATGGGAAAGGCTTTTCCCAGACTTTTAATCTTAGGTAGTGTCTATCTTTGAATTTGAGGTGTGTTTCTTGTATGCAGCAGAAAGATGGGTCCTGCTTTTATATCCATCCTGTTAGCCTGTGTTTTTTATAGGTGAATTAAGTCCATTGATATTAAGGGATATTAATGATGAGTGATTATTCGTTCCTGTTGTTATTTTTATTTTTTGGTGGTTGTTTGTTTGTAC
>NW_023412357.1:0-58364 GCF_903995425.1 Onychomys torridus
TAGGAGTGGGGTTAGAAAAACATGCCACCACACTCAGATTTTACATGCCTGCTGGGGATCCAAACAGTTCCTCATGTTTGCATAGCAAGTGCTTTATCTACTGAACCATCTCCCAAAGCTCTCCAAGAGATTCTTTAAATTGTGAACTATTGTATCCATATATCAAAAGTTAGAGAGTAAATCATTATCCAATTTATTTTGATTGATAAAGAGCCATAATACATTTATAGTAAATGTTTAGTCCTAAGAGATCTAGAATTTCAGAGCATGTAGAGAAAAATCTCAGCTTCTCTTATGTCTTGGGTTGCTCTTTCAACAATCAATAAAATAAGAAAAAGAAAATCGTTGGGCAGTGTCTTTTTAATCCCAGTACTCAGGAGACAGAGGCAAGCGAATCTCTGAGTCTGAGGCCAGCCTGGTCTCCAGAGCAAGTTCTAGGATAGCCAAGGATATACAGAGAAACCCTGTCTCAAACAAGAGAGAGAGAGAGAGAGAGAGAGAGAGAGAGAGAGAGAGAGAGAGAAAGAGAGACAGAAAGAAGAAGAAGAAGAAGAAGAAGAAGAAGAAGAAGAAGAAGAAGAAGAAGAAGAAGAAAAGAAGGAAGAAAGAAGGAAGAAGAAAGGAAGAAAGGAAGAAGAAGATTATGCAGGAACTGGAGTAAAGTCCCACATTTATAAGCTTTTGTCATGAAATAGTTTCATGATAAATGGCACTTACATACCTATAGTTATACCCAGCAGAGAAGTCACTTTAAGAAGAGCAATTTCCTTTTTAATATAATATATAATCATTTTATTCATAGTCCAGTAGGTTGTTTTTAGAGGGGGCCTGGGAAGTTGCCTGTGAAGCTGGGGTAGAACCTGGTGCCTTGCTTAGGCTAGGCAACACTGTGTCATTGCTACAGGTTCAGACATGACTGAGATAGACCCTTCTTGAAATAGAACCTTGCTATGATGTCCAAGCTAGCCTTGAACTGACAGTCCTCCTGCCTCCACCTCCCAAGTTCTGAGATTACAAACAAGAACTAGCATGTCAGCACCAGTCCAGTAGAACTTCTTAACCTTACAGTTCATAGGAAACTATCACAATAGTCCTAATTCTTCTCACTATAGTCTAATACTTCTAACAATAGTCCTAATACTCAGAAGTAACTCAGTATCATCTTTACTGTTGGGAAAAACATTTATTTTGAAATCTAGTATATGGAAAGTGGTCTTTTTACTTGTTTTAAATAGTTGAAAATTTATGTTGTTAGTAATAACATTTATCATATTAAATATTATCTTTTCACACTTAAAAATCTTGAAGACAGAAATTTCATATTCACGCTACTGGTGTTTTTAAGTCTTACCATTTTATTTCCATGTGATCAAACCTTTTATCTGCATTTCTATACAACCATCCATTCTTCATCAGACATAAAAATGCATTTTCTCTGCGACTGTCTCTTCACCTATGAAGAATCCCATAGAACTTAGCTAAGCAATCTTACTAAGCTTTTTCCTTGGTAACCTGTACTTTGTTAACATAAGTGTCAATTATGGCTTATGTGATGAGTGATGAAATATATTAATTACTTTATATTAATTATTTTGTCTTTTATATACTCAAACGAAAACACAGTTAAGAGAAGAAAAGTTAGCAAGATCTTGTACACACTTTTGAGTAAACACTACTGGAAAAATGTATTTCTTAAGCAAGAGTTGAGCTAAAAAATGTTAAAACAGGGCCACTTGTCTTTTTCAACTGAGTCTTAAAATCCACAGAGAATAACAGCCCATATGCAGAGACATCAAAGCAGGACATACTAAAAGATTATGAAAGAAGGTTCATTATCCTTGATTTCTTCATCCACCAAAGAATATTCAAGAAAGGGTGGAAAGATATGAGATATTTAGAGGGACTTCCTCATAAAGAGTCCAATGTAATCCATCTCTACATAGAGGAAGGACAATCTACCCACCATAGAGCCACATGATGGTGACTTCAAAAACAACATCATAGAGGTCATGGCTAGATCAGCTAAACAGCAAAACAGAGAAATGGCCCTCCTGCCAAAGAGGAAGAGGGCTTTTCCCTGTGAGCCAAATGACCCATCAGGAAACCATTACCAGTTGGTTTTTACAGGAACCATACCCATGAAAGATCCCCCACAGCACCAAGGGATATTAGCAGTGTACCTTGCATATAGATGACCACAAAAAGCCACACGAACTGTAATTTGTATCTAGGAGGAACTTAGAGCACTCCCTCCACAGACAGGGCCAGCAGCAATAGCTCAGAAACCCACAGAGCTACTGAATGAATAGCTGCTAAGCACTGGCTTTCCGGGTTTTTTTGTTTTGTTTTGTTGAGAGGGGTGGGGTTTGTTTTAGTTTTGGTTTTGTACCCTATAATTCATGTTTTCCCTGGAAAGGTTTGACGCTAAAGAAATCACAAATGGCATGGAAGAGATGGATCATAAAGGAATGAATGAGAAGTGCAAACTAAAACAACACTGAGATTTCATTTCACCCCATCAGACTGCTTAAACACATGAAAACAAATACAGGAGAGGTGTGGGGGAAGGAGAATCCTCTATCACTGCTGGTGGGACTACAAATGGTGCAGCCACTCTGGAAATCAGTGTGGAAAATTCTCAAAAAGCTAGAAAAATAAATCGGCCATATGATCCAGCTAAGCTCTCCTTGGTGTATTCCCAATGGATGTAATATTCTACTGCAAATATTCTTGCTCAGCCGTGTTCACTGGCATTCTATTCATAATAGCAAGTACATGGGAACAACCTAAATGTCTTTCAACTGGTAAGTGGATAATGAAAATGTTGTACGTACTATGAAGTAGTATTTGGCTATTAAGAAAAATAAAATCCTGAAATTTTTCAGATCAGTGGATGGAGTTAGAAAATTATTATACTGAATAAGGTAACCCAGACCCAGAAAACAAATGTCATATGTTCTCTCTTATTTGTGGATCCTATAATCTGAATCTTTAAATGTGAGTCAATAATGTGGAGCAACTGCAGAAACTAGGAAAAAAGAAGAACCGTGATGTGGAAAGAGAGAAGATGCTTTAAAGGTAGAGATAGTTGGACACAGGTGAAAATGGGGGACAAAGAGAAGACTTTAACTCGGGAGAGGAGAGGAAGTGTAATATGGAGAAAGAGGATGGGAAGAGGGAGATAACATTGAGGATGTTGAAAAACACATAGGGAAATATTTATGTTTACTGAAGAATACATATGTAATATATTAGTGAACATGTATACATAAATAACTTAGGTGAAGTTATGCCATTTGGGGTGACAATGATCCCCAAGAACCAGAAACTATCTAATAAAAACCCTAGCACCAAGCAAGAAAAACTGACTTTGAGTGGTTGGTCAAAAAATCCAAAAGATTCCTTGGAAAAATATAGGCTATTGCTATTATCTCTGATTGTCTCCCACAATTTGAAGGTAGGACCCTATTGCTAAAGGCATCATATACTTCAGACAATGACTTCAAGAGATAAAGCTGTCACTGACCTGGAAGTCTCCTCCTTGAGGACTATCTCTCATAATGTCTTTAGGTGCTGTGTAAGATGTCAAGGGAGAAAATGCAATTAACAGGCCTACCCAACTGTAATGCCTATGAACCCAACAATGACCAGGGAAGCATGATATGCCCAAGGGGCAACAGTGGCACAGGGGAAAACAACAACCACGTAAGTGGACTTAAGGCCTGATCAAAAGAAGAAAATTCACACTGGGTACTATAAACTTGGCCAACTACCACAGATGATGAGATCAAGAGCCCTGAAGGAGAACCTGCTACTACCACTTTCCTAAATCAATATAATTCCCTGTCCTTGGGGCACAAATAACTGTAGTTGTCTCTCATCAAAGAAGCTGGTTTTTCATCAGATGGAAACCACATCTGGTCAAAATACAATATAAGCCCTACCCTTAAGGCCCAGGAAACATCAACAGAAGGAGTTGAAAGATCATAAGAGATGAGGACCCAGGACATCTACTATGAGACAGTGTCTTCTCTATGGCACAGGGAACTTAACAATATGGGCTGCCTAAACAAGACCTGCACAGTGACAACACTGACTGCTATTTCAAAGTGGATAGGGGAAATCTCACGCTATCTCACCTCTAATAGAGTTATAGGCAACTAATGGCTACTAGATGAGAGGAATCAGTGTTCTCCTAGGATGAGTCCTCTGATAGGTGTTCTAATCCCAAGTGGTCAGCCCCAAACACATACATACTAGCAACACTAAATGGATTTAGCAGGTTGTAGTTATATATACATATATACAAATATATGTAGCAATAATAAAGGAAGAAATCATGGAAAAATTCTAATCAATATTCTCAATGTCTTATAGAAGTAAAACAATAAAATTTTATATAAAATTAATCTATATTTTACATAATATTTTTATTGATTATTTTGGAGTTTCCACACCATGAACGCTGATCACACTCACTTTCCAGTCCTCCCAGGTCTTCCCTCCACCCTAGTAACCCCCAAAAAAAGAAGAGGAAAAGGAGTCATCCAATTTGTGTTGCCCATATAGTCAGTGGAGTATGGTCAAACTGGTGGCCAGCCTCTTACACCACAATAAATGAAGACTCCATGGGAATAGGAAGAAGCAGAGTGCTAGAGAGGTCCCCAGAAATGCCACAAAGATATCCCCACTATAGACTACTGGCAATGATCAAGAGAGTGCCTGAGCTGACCGACTCTGGTGTTTGGATGGCTGAACACCACTGTCATGATAGAACTCTCTCATCCAGTGACTGATGGAAGCAGATGCAGAGATTCACAGCCAAACCCTGGAGCTCCAGGAGTCCAATTAGCGAGAGAGAGGAGGGATTATATGAGCAAGAGCTATCGAGACCATGATTGGAAAAAGCACAGGACAAATAGCCAAACTAGCTGAAACACATGAACTGTGAACCAATAACTGAAGAGCCCCCATGGAACTGGACCAGGCCCTCTGGATAAGTGAGACAGTTGATTAGCTTAAACTGTTTAGGAGGGCCCCAGGCAGTGGGACTGGGACCTGTCCTTAGTGCATTAGCTGGCTTTTTGGAAACCTAGGATCTATGCTGAGATACTTTGCTCAGCCTTGGTGCAGGAAGGAGGGGACTGGACCTGCCTCAACTGAATCTACCAGGCTGGGCTGACTCCCCAGGGGAGACCTTGCCTTGGAGGAGGTAGGAATGGGGGGGGTGGACTGGGGGAGAAGGCTGGGAGATGGGAGGAGGGAGGACAGGGGAATCCGTGGCTGATATGTAAAATTAAATTAATTATAAAATAAAAGTATTTACTAAAAATAAAGAGAAAACTAAGTCATTCAACACCTGTACCCCCACACACACACCAGAAGCCATCAACAGTGGAGAGCTACAATTTTAAGAGTTCTCTTCAATGGCTTTCTGTCTAGGCTGTTACTTTGTGAGGAGGAGTATAGGGTTGTCACAGAAGCATTCCATTCCCCCGCCCCAACTGTGAGTCTATAGTCATCAATACCATAGCAAAATTAGCTTCCTTGCCCTTTACAGCTATCCCAAGTGTGGATCATAGATTTTCACATGGTCTCCGGCATCAATATGTGCCACAGACCTCAAAGTGGAAATACAGACCACAGACATCAACATGGCCCTCTGCCAAAGCACAGGCCACAAACACCATCATAGCCTTCCACAGCGGCACAGGCCAAAAACATCCACATGGCCTTTGATGGTAACATGACTATGGACATCAACACTGCCCCCAGCTGCAGTAAGACCACAGACCCAGACAAGGTCCTCAGCTCAGCAGTGGCACTGCCCATGGACATCAACATGACTTCAGGGGCAGCACAGACCACAGACAGCTGCATGGCCTTTGGTAGAAACTCGGGCCACTGACATCAACAGGGCCCTGGCTGCTGTAGGATCAAGGACATCCACATGGAACTCAGACTTCAACACAGGTTAGGGAAGTGGCCCACAGATACCAAAGTGGCCTCCAGTGGCAGCACATGGATCACAGAGGTGTTTTGAGGCAGTCCAATCCAGAAAACGAATTGTTCTTCATCTCAGACATCCTGTGGTTGCTCAGAACCAGGGCTGGGCAGTGTGTTCAGAGGCTGAGTCTATGCAAGCTCCAGGCTGCTACCACACCACCCTGTCGGCCCTACACAGCAAGGGCATGTTTCTCCATCCATTGCAGTCTTCTCTCACACTTGTCACTGCCATGTGTCCCCAGCTCACCAGTTGGCTCCTCTATCTTCCCCACCTCTCCATCGAATATTCATTTGTGGTAGTGGCACTGGAAACTGCAATGTGTCACATAGTACATTTTTTGTCCAAACAGCTTTACATGCAAATATTCATTGCAGTGAGTCGTTGGTCTGGTTTAAGGTTTCTGCTTTCTGAAGCACCATAAATACTGGACTATTTTTGGAGACTCATCTCAGATATCCTGCTGTTGCCCAGAATCAGGGTGATACTGGGGGTAGGCAAGGAATCCAAGGGCAGGTTCTGGACAGACTCTGCCACTGTGAGCCTCACCCAGCTCGACCTTTGTGCTTGTAAGGCTCTCCTGACTCTGACTCCCAGCAGGGCAAGCAGCACAGGCTGCAGCCACAGTGGCTCCATGCTGGAGCAGCCTTATTCAGTAATGACATGTTCTGAGGAATCTCCAGGCTGCTGCACACCACCCTATCCTAGGTTCTGGACCCGGGCATGATTGTTGTGTTTGTAGGTTGTGGGCAGCACTGCTGCTCTGAGCATTCCATCTCCCAGCAGAGCAAGCAGCAGGAGCCACAGCCTTGGTGGCTCTATGCTGGGACTGGCCAGCACTGACCTATTTCTGCAGGAGCTCCAGGCTATAGATTGTCAGTCTCTGCCTCTAGCAGCTCCGTTCTGCCATCTTTCATGAGTCTACTTTTTAGATTTTTTTTAACTGTTCTGGAATTATTTGGGGCTCTGCAAACTCCTTTCCCTTCGCCACTTCCATGGGTCTCTCAGACACCTTGGAGCTCCATGTCAGGTGCCACCATCTTCCTTCTTCTTAAATTAATCTATTTTTAAAGAATTTTTCATAAAGCAGCCTCCAGTTTTGGATTCCTGTCTACACAAAATTGTGACAGCATAAGACCTGTACAAGCTGAAGTCAGACAAAAATCCCAGCATCAAGCCAGAAGGTGTCACCCAGTTCCCCCACTAAATGATGAGTATTGGTAACTGATAGCTGCTGGGAAATGGAGAGTTACTTTTCTTTAGTGTGTGCCCTCTGAAACACCAAAATGTTCCAGTGGATGGCCACACACCCAAAAGCATACAGGCAGTACTAAATGAACTAAATGAGTTTTAAAAAAAAAAAAAAAAGAGGACACAAAGTTGAGTGGGTATGGAATAGGAGGTGATGTGGGAAGAGTTGGGGGAAGGGGTGAATATGGTCAAAATACAATAATTTTTTCCCAAATAATAAAATATTTTTAAAATAATTAAAGAAATTGGCTATGATTTTCTAAGTCTTTCTCCCTCTGTTCTTTCCTCCTTTCCTTTCTTCAAATTTCCAACAAAGCAGGCCCAATATAGAGAAAAGGAGAAGTCATAAATTGAACTTGATAGAGTCTGGAAGTTGTTCATTTCTTTATATTTATTTTTGAGAGAGGGTCTCCTACAACACTGCCTAACCTCCAACTAGCTATATAGCAGAGGCTAGCCTTGAAGTCTTTATTCTCCTACCTCTGCCTTCCCCAAGTGCTGAGATGGCATGTAGCATTATGCCCTGATCTTAAGCTTTAATATTACATTGGATTAGGCTTTTTTAATACTTTATATGAAATAATAACAAAAAGTGTATAGAGAACTTTGCTGGGATTTTATCCTCTAGGAAGTAAATAGTGCAGGTTTACAATGAAGAGTGGGAACGAAGAGAGTGTCTGTTTATAGTGCATCTGTTGTATGTGTGTGGGGGAAGGAAACATTTGAAGATAAAAGGTTATGCATTAGGGGACAGCAGGAAGGTACAAAGTCACTTTCTGGAATCAGCCCACAGCTGCAGACACATATCTCAGTGCTTACTTTAGGACTGTTTTGAAATCTTGTGATTATTCACTAATTTCTCTTCTCCTGCAGATGGAATCATCATCTGTTTAAATAATGTGTTTAGTATGAAATGTAAATATATCAAACTCACTATGAGGTTAGGCAGATGGCTACAACATTCTGAAATTCTGGGGAAAATCTATTTCCTGACTGAAGAGAAGGCAACACAATGCTCAGGGTTTATACAAGTAGTTTTATGTTAGATGACCACAGGGTCCTTTTAGCTTCAAAGCCTGTCAGATCCATATTGATTACTTATTCAATGTAAAAATATGTCTAATGCTATGTGACCATCTGAGGATTAAGAGGCTTACTTTAATTTTATTCATTTTTATTAGCGCACATCAACTATACATAATAATGGGTTTCACTGATATTTTCATATGTGATTATAATGTATTGTGATCATTCACCTCTTTCTCCCTCCCTTGTCCTAATGTTGCTTCTGTTCTTAAAACTTTATTTCTCAATTTTTTATTTTTGAACTGTAGAAAATTCAGAAAACCTTCATTTTCTACAAGTAGAAACAAAATTGTATGTTACAAGTACAACTTCACAAGACCTTTTAAATGGCTTCCCATCGTGTATACCAAATGTCCTATCAATAGTTACAGTTACTATTGCTATGATGAAACATGACCAAAAGAAATATGGGGAAGAAAGGGTTCATTTGGCTTACTTCCTCTTGTAGTCCATCACTGAAGGAAGTCCAGACAGGAACACAAACAGGACAGGAACCTGAAATCAAGAGCTGATGAAGAGGCCATAGGGTGGGTTGGGCGGGGGTATTGGGGTTGCTTACTGCCTTTCTCCTCATGATTTGCTCAGCCTGTTTTCCTATAGAACACAGGACCACTAGCCAGGGGTGGCACCACCCACAATGGACTGGGCCCTCCCCCACCAATCACTAATTAAGAAAATGCTCTACAGGCTTGTCTAGAGCCCCATCTTATGCAGGCATTTTCTCAAATGAGGTTGCCATCTCAACTGACTCTAGCTTGTATCAAGTTGACATAAAACCAGCCAGCACATGTTCTTACCAGCAATGTACAAAGGCTTCATGGGGCTGCTCATGTTTTGTGATGTCAGACTTAAATGTTCATTAAACTATGAGTGTGGAGTGTATTTCTTTAACTTATCATTTTTCTGAAGAGAAATCAGACTGAGCATCATATTTACTATTTTTAAGTTTCCTTTTTATAGCTTGTTCCTTTTTCTGTTGAACTGGACCTCTTTTTCTTATTTAATTTGATTTTTTTTCATTCTAGATTTTTCTTCCAAGATTTTATGACTTATTTTTTAACTTTTTAATGGTACCTTTTGATGCACAAAGGTTTTTTTTATAAGATTTATTTATTTATTCTATATACAGTGTTCTGTCTACATGCCAGAAGAGGGCACCAGATCTCATTATAGATGGTTGTGAGCCACCATGTGGTTGCTGGGGATTGAACTCAGGACCTCTGAAAGAACAGCCAGTGCTCTTAACCTCTGAGCCACCTCTCCAGCCCAGGTTTTTAATTTTAAAAAGTAGTCAAATTGACCAACATTTTTCTTTGTGGTTTGTACTCTGTGTTGTCTACAAAACTCTTCCTTACACTTTAGTCATGAAGATTTTCTCCTATAATAGTCTCAAAACATAACATTTTCAAAATATTTTGAAGTTTGAATTTTCATACTTAGGACTTAAAACATTTTTCAATATATAGAACAAACTAAAAGCTCTTTGCCTTTCTTCATACTACTAGGAAATGATTCTACCATAACTGTCTGAAAAATACATTTGTTGAAATCAGGCTGTGCACTACCCTAAGCTGCTTTATATTGTCTAAAACCGGAGGTTTTCTGACTGTGCATTGCATTGTACAGACTCCATTTTGCAAGCAGCATTTCACTCTTTACTTTGGTGGACATGTACATAGCATCGTCTGTCCAGTCCCAACCACAAAGCACAGGCTGATAAACAACTCATTCCTAAGTAAGAAAGGGTGCAACCCTATAAACGTATTAAGTAAATGTGGACTATAGAAGCATATGGGCTATTAAAACCATATCAAATAAATTAATTAATTAAATGGGATCAAGAAATTATCAGACATACCAGACTGACAAAAGCATATAACTGCCTCACCCAGACCCCATGAGAAGGGGACACAACACTGCAATGGTATTTGTCCCACCAACCTGTCAACTGACTACCCAGCATATGTCCAGGGATGGACAGGGAGGATGGACTCCTGACTGTCCCAGAGACTTCAGCTCAGCTCCATTTTCACTCTTGATACAGCTTTCTTGAATTGCTATCTGTCCATCCACCCATTCATCTGTCTAGACCCAGTCCTGCCCCTTGCCTCTATAGCTTCCACTAAACCTCATTTCTGCAGCTCAGCTTGGGTCCTGCAGCCTGCCTCAGCAGCAACATCTGCAGCATCAGTTTGTTATCCCATAGACTCTTTCCATCTCTATCAGTTCTGCCTCTCAGGCCTCTTTGAAACTCCTTTAATTCTGCTATGGCCTTCTCAACCCCTTTGAAACCATTCTATAATATACAAATATAGAGATTTACTGTGTGGTCTGTAATGAAAGCTCTGATTTGAGAGTTAATATTAATAAATAACATTGTGATAAAAATAACTCATATTTGGCTCAGCTAGATCGATGGAGAAGAATGGGCTACTCAACAAATTTTTGCCGACAAAACTTCCATACCTTATGAATTTATTATTACTCAATAAACCTGATGTGGAATAAAGACACAAATATTATTATCTATGTTTCTGACATAGTACACTCACAACATCATTTGTTAAACCTTAATATTTAACAGGGAAATATGCTGCTGTGGTTCTTACTAAAAACTGGCTTGGCTATTCTTGTCCTTTGGTTCTAATATATGCTCTCCTTGTGTTTCAGAGACATGCTCCAAGGTCTTTCTACTTAGAGCTAAAGAGTAAGTCTAAACCCTTGGGTATGCTCTCTGAACTGAGCCCTTGCATCCCTTGCCAGGCCCTTTTCTCAAGAGGAATCCTATCCACACAGGGTGGAGGTTAAGAACATACTAATGATGGAGAAGCAAAATCAAAGTTTCGTTTTCCAAGCCACTGCCTTTCCCGAATTCCCTATCCCAAAGGAAGTTTTATTAAAGGATATTTACTGTTCCCACCAAAATTCAATCTAGTCAAATACTGTCATGTTTATCCTTCCAGAAGGAAAGAGTAATGGAGTGGACAAATAGAAAAAAAGATATATTTTTAAGTGTGATGGAAAGGATTCATGCTGCTAAATTTTTTTTTATTAAAAACATGCTCCAAAGACATAACTACATTGTTAAGAGAGGTTCCTTTGTAGATCTACAAGTATAGAGAGGTACGGAATGACCATTTTTTAAATGATTTTAATCATTTAAATTTTAATGATTTTTAAATTATTTTCAATTTTAAAAAAATATTAATAATAGTAATATAATTTTTACAGTCTTCCTTTTAAAAAGTATAAATCTGTACCATTAGAGATTTGCCCTACTCAGGTTCACAGAAAGCAATGCAGTTTTTGCAAAAAGTAATCGCTGGTGAACAATAGCTTTTTAAACACTGCCCCCTACTGTTCACATTTAGTTTCCTCTGAAATGATAAGGACCACAGAAATCATAACCAGGCCCTTCCACATTTGAAATCAGTTCACCATTTTCATTCAGCATGCCAGATTTCACAGATTGGGGCAATTTCAACTATACAATTGTCAGGCTTCATTAAAGCAAATCCCAGGCATTTGAACATTACTCTCGTCAGTAATACAGCCAACTCCAAAGGGGGCAGAATTAGACTTGGGCAGCATTGACAATACAGTAGTAACACTAAGAAACATCAGGAAAGACAAGAATCCCCATGATGACATGTGCAATGTTAGACTGGTATAATCAGTCTTAGTTTTAAAAATTAAAAAGAAATCTAGCAAGAATGACAAACTTCTACAAAAGAAATGAATCTTGCTTTATACCCACGCAAACTCACATCTCATAGATGACTTTTGCATTCAAATGATGTGTTGACTAGACTTTCTGACTAGCTGTTTTATTCCTGACATCTACTGGTTCAAAGATGATTAACAATAGATGAAAGAGAGTGGCCAAAGCAAATCTCAGGTAGAGCTGCTCAATATCCTGTGATCACAAAGCGCATGTCAGCACTTGTGCTGGCCAGTCTTCTGTTGGTGTGACTAAGTCATATGGGAAGTGGGAACTTCAGCTGAGAAAATGTCCCCACCAGATTGGCCTGTGGGCAAGCCTGTGCTGCACTTTCTTGATGGCAGATGTGGGAGGGCCTATCTTATTGTTGCTGGTGCCACCGTGGTCCTATGTGCTGTAAGAAAGCAGACTAATCAGTAATGGGGAGCGAGCCAGTAAGCAAGACTCCTCTGCGGCCTCTGCTTTGGTTCCAGCTTCCAGGTTCCTGCCTTAAGTCCGTCCCTTCCCTGATTAACCTGGATGTTGCACTATAAGCACAAGATGAAATATACCCTTTCCCCCCCCCAAGTTGTTCTGACCATGGTGTTTCACCATAGCATTTCAGAATGACTGGCAAAGTATGGAGGTGATGAAACACTTAATATTAAATCAAAAAGCTTGGGGGAGTTATCATATAGTAATTTACACAATCATGGGTTTTGTGATGTAATTTTCATTTATGTATCTATTTTGATCATATTTACCCACAGTAAAATTTCCTACCCCTTCCTGATGATCCTTAGTCCTCTTTCCAAATAGCTTCTCTTCTGATTTCATGTTTTTAAGACTATAGATTCAATATATGAGAGAAAACATGCAATATTTGTCTTTCTGAGTCTTATTCTGTTTTAACATAATGATCTCTAGTTTCATTCATTTTTCTACAACTTACATAATTTCTTTCTTCTTTATAGTTAATTAAAACTTAATTGTGTCTCTACACTATATTTTCTTTATCTGTTTATGTGTTGATGGTCAAACTACACTGCTGATTCCATAACAAAGCTATTGTGAGTAGTGTGGTAATAAGCACTATTAGATATTTCTAACATATGCTGACTTTGCTCCAGTTTGGCATAGACCTAGGAGTGATATAGCTAAATCATGTTATTTCTAACTTTAGGTTTTTGAGATACTATTCTTATTCATTTCCACAGTGGTCAGAATAACTTATATTCTCATCAAAGGTGTATAATTCCCAGCCCCCCTCGCCCCAGCCCCAACTGCCATCAAAGTATTTTGTTGCTTGTTTTCTTAAGGATAGCCATTCTGAATGAGGAAGGCAGAATCTCAATGCAGGTTTGATTTGCATTTCCATGGTGTCTAAGAATGTTTAACATTTTAATGTAAGAAGCTTGGGTTTTAAAACTATTTACCATTAAATAGTTATGTAGCCTAAGGTCCCTTAGCAATTCAGGACACTGTGCAGATATTATTCTAAAGACTGTCAGGAGTTAGTAATGAAGGGAAATAAAGATAGATGACAGGAGTCTTATTCCAGACTTCCTTGCCCCATTCCTCCTGAATACCCTAGCCCTACCACTAAAAACTATGTGATCCACCAATTTTCCTCTTAGCTGAGAAATACTAGCTTATATACTCTTTCTCCAAGAACTTTTCTTCATGATATCTGACAATTTGAGGCCATTATGGTAGCACACATACTTGTAAGCCTAGCACTCAGAAAATGGAGACAGAAGAATCGGGTGTTCAAGATCATCCTCAGCTACAACATAGAAGGTTCAGGGCCAGCATGGTCTACATGAGACCCTGAGTCAAAAAAGAAACCACAAAGGGATGGAGAAATGGCTCAGTGGTTAAGAGCACTGGCTGCTCTTCCAGAGGTCTTGAATTCAATTCCCAGCAACCACATGGTGGTTCACAACTATATATAATGAGATCTGATTCCCTCTTTTGGTGTGCATAAAGACAGATCACTCATACACATAAAATAAATAAGAATTTCTTTAAACTACAGACTTTGAGAACTGGAAGAAAACTCAAGGTTCCACAATAATAACTGAAGACCCAGAAAACCTTTGATCCTAACTACAGTTATATATAAATGTGAATTAGCCAATTCAGAAAAGGAAAACAAATAGCCAATAAATTTATGAAATGTCCAGTTCAGGTCCTTCATAGTTCTGTCCATCAGTCTCTGTGGCTTTGGGAGAAGGAATGCAAGTTTCTCATAGAAGAAAAAAAAATCTCACTAAGGATAGCATGGTGTTGAATACCTGCGATGGAACAGTAGGTGATGTGAGGAGCAATCTTGTCTATATCTTCATACCGTAGGCCCATCTCAGAAAGTTTGCCAGGGACATAGTTTTCCACAAACACATCACTAATGGCTGCAAGCTGAAGGAAGAGGTAAAGATTAATCAGATTTTTTGAGAGACTTTCAAACCTTCAACAACTTTTCCCACATAATAGAACTGTAATTTTAATAAAATTCTCACATTGTAAGATTCCATTAAAAAAATACAGGATAAATGAAGCATGTTTATGCAAACATAAAAGTTCCAGTCAATTACTTGAACTGCTACAGTCAAGGAAATAATGGTTATAATATTTTTGTAAATATATTCTATTAAATATATTCTGTATCCTTCAACTGTAAGAAACATTTACTGGGGTTGGGGATTTAGCTCAGTGGTAGAGTGCTTGCCTAGCAACTGCAAGGCCCTGGGTTTGATCCTCAGCTCCACATATTAAAAAAAAAAACCCTAAAATACAATATCATCATTATACTCTATCCTTATTCTGTACTATTTCTAATTACAACACAGTTTAGTGCATTAGAACATGATTCTGAAATGCCTTCATACTTTCAAATGTTTTATTTTTTCAAAGAATTTTAAGTGCCTTTCATGAGATGTATTTTGTTTTGATTTTCAGCAACTGAAAGGGTGCATCTTAGCAGACATCTCAAAAAGAGAATATGTCATCCTTTGAAGCTCTTGAAATAAAGGCATCAGATGAGTAAGTGACCTTTCCGAGGACACACAAGAAATACATCAAGAACTATGAGCATCATAGCACCAGAGCAGGGACTTATTTACTTCACATCTTAGAGGTCTGAGAGCAAAACACCAGCCTCAGCTGAGGTCCAGTGAGGACCTCATGGAGAACACCATCACAGTACATGAAGCATATGCAAGAGGGATCAACCACACCGTAAAACAGGCAGACACAAAGTAGGATTTCATTATTCTAATGAGAACTGAAATCCCATGAGAACTACCTTAATTTCTTTTTAGGACAGATACTCCCATGTCCCAGCTACCTTACATCTTCCATTTCTATCATATTCTTCTTATATGTTCCACCATATCCCAACATTGTCAAGTTGAGGACTAAGCTTCCAAAACAAGAATTCTTAGAACCACACTCAAACCACATCCAAATAATAGCAGATAAAGACAGAAGGGCTGCATGTATGCCTCTTAAATAGTATGATATACAGGTATCTTTTCCAAATCTCAGGTTAAATCGAAAGACCTCTTATATGGGTGAGCTATACAGCATACTCCAGGTGTATTATTCTATTGCTATGATTAAATACTCTGCACAAAATCAGCTTAGTGGAGGATGGGGTGTAATATGAATCTTAAAGAGTCTTATTAATAAAATCAAACCCGAGGCCAGTTATTGGGGTGAATGCTGGAAGATCAGAGAAGCAGAACAAGCCACAGCTATCTCACCTTGCTAGTTCCTCAGGTGATTCTGTTTCCTCAGGCTGCAAGCTTCTGAATCCTCATCCCAATGGCTCTCAGCTGAACTGTGCTCGAAAGCCTGAATGCTTAACCAGCCGAATGCTTTACTCACTACATGCTTTTTTCTCCTTAGTTCCTGGTCCTCACACCTTATATACCTTTTTCTTTCTGCCCCCACTCCCTGGGGTTAAAGGCATGGGTCACCATGCTTAGCTGTTTCTAAAGAGGCCTTGAACTCAAGAGATCTGGCTAGCTCTGTCTCCCAAGTGCTGGGATTAAAGGTGTGTACCACCACCGCCCAACTTCTGTTATGGCTTACTCTTCCCATTTTCTAGCCACCATCTCTGGCTCTGTTCTAGTGGCTGTCTGTTCTCTGACCCCAGATATGTTTATTTCGGGGAACACACAATATTTTAGGGAACACAATACCCACCACATTTCCCGTTTTTGTCTAAAATTAAAAAAAGTTTATAACTAATACAAGAAAAATCATATCCAATAAGTATATACAATATACACAGTCAAGATTACATTAATGATGTCTAGTCCGTTAACATTTGACAGATTCAGGTGAAAAACTCCATTATGTATAATGTCCAGTCCAGTAACATTTGATAAACTCAGACAAAAATTTTTCATTACTTATCCTATCTTTTCTTTTCATAATAGATTCAGTAGTCTACCTTTTGTCATTTTTATATCTTCCCCTTTTTCTTTTTAGAGTAGATTCAGTGATCTACCCATTTATCCTTTTATTTCTTTGTCTTTTTTCTCAGGGTAGATTCAGTGATCTACCTCATATCTATTTTCTTTTTTTCCTTTTCTTTCTTTAACAAAACCTCTGAATCTAATCTTCATGTTTAGCTTTTTTCCTGACCATTAACAATTAACAACTTGTAACCAATCATCATAAACAATGACAATATCCAAAACTCATTAAATGACTGAAAACCTCCCATCCCACCTTTTGGGGATGTTGGCGTCATCTTCTTAAAATTACTTCCATCTTTAGGGGATCCTGAAAAGAAAATTTTTGGGTTAATTGTCAAGTCCTGTATCATTTGTCCCGCCGCTGCATAGTGAGAAAGTGCAGGGCTTGTTTCAAGTCCTTGTTCAGGTAGTCTGTCAGGCTGGATCATCTCAGCTAGTCATCTCAAAATTGTCCTGAGCAGTTTGTAGTCCAGAGTCGATCTTTCCATGGTGTTAATGGCTTTACCATAGTCCATGTGGCATCATCATTGTGGAGTCCCATCATCCTTTTGAAGATTTCAAAGTCACTGTTAGACATGATCATGGTTCCCTTCTTTTTTTTTTTTTTTTTTTTTCCTCCTCTGTGGTTTGGAGTAATCACAGTCTGATAAATGTCTGTCACTCGGGACCATGAACATTCTTCCCTAGAAGAGAACATCTTCACAGCAATTTCTCCCCAGCATTTCTCTTGCCAACCTTTTCCAAACTGACCTTTGCCGATGCTTTCTTGTATCACACTGGTCCTGGCAATTCTTCTCTGAACAAGCAGCAGTAAATTCTTTGTCCCAGGTAGCAGCATCACCAAAGTCACCAACACGATGAGAAACAGCCAGTAACTCGAAGCATCAGCCACTGCCTCCATGGTCCTACCGACACTGTTTGTGTCTCTGCCCAGGCTGAAGCTTCTCCGTACCTTCTCCTAGGCTGGCCTCAACTCGGGATCCTCCTGCCTCTGCCTTCTTCAGTAAATCTTACCGGCATGTGCCACCACAGCCGGCCAAGTGTACCTTGGGCTTGAGCTGAGCCCGCAAGGCCACAGGCAAGAGGCTATTTCATGAATTCATACCACGAACGTTGGGCGCCAGATGTAGTAGGAATCTTACAAGTTCTTATTAATAAAACTCAAACCCGAGGCCAGTTATTGGGGTGAATGCTGGAAGATCAGAGAAGCAGAACAAGCCACAGCTATCTCACCTTGCTAGTTCCTCAGGTGATTCTGTTTCCTCAGGCTGCAAGCTTCTGAATCCTCATCCCAATGGCTCTCAGCTGAACTGTGCTCGAAAGCCTGAATGCTTAACCAGCCGAATGCTTTACTCACTACATGCTTTTTTCTCCTTAGTTCCTGGTCCTCACACCTTAATGGGGTTTATTTGTCTTACACTTCCAGGTACAATCTATCATTAAGGAAGTCAGGGCAGGAACTCAAGCAGAAACCATGGAAGAAGGCTGCTTACTAACTTACTTTCTGGCTCATGCCCAGGTAACTTTCTTCTACATCCCAGACCCACCTGCCTAGGTATGGCACCACCCAAAGTGAGAAGGGCCCTTCCACTTCAATTGTCAATCAAGACAGTCTCTCATAGACAAAGCTATAGGCCAATGTGATCTGGACAGTTCCTCAATTGAGGTTCTCTCTTCCTAGGTGACTCTAGGTTGTGTCAAGATGACAAGAGAAACTAACCAGCACACCAGTTGAACCTCAATATAAGGACATTTATTAATGTTGATGATTCTACAAACATTTCTTAGGAGAATGGAAGGAAAGTGTTGTTATTAAATGTAAAACACACTTTAGTTACATCTTAATTTTCTCTACTTTTGTTGAACCATTACTTACAAAGCAGCCCTTGCAGGTATTGTTAAAAAAAAAAATCCTATCAAGTATATCTAAGCTTCTGTATATATAATCTCTGTTGTATTTGTACTACATAGTAATTAATTTAATGTTTAATTATGTAAATGCTATTAAATATTTTACTTTTAAAACACTATTGGGTTGCAGAGGAGGTAATTCAGCAGTTAAGAATACTCTGCAGCACTTCTAGGAGACCCAGGTTCACTTGCCAGCATCCACATGGCAGCTCACAATCATCTGTAGCTACAATCCCAGGGGAATCCAAGACTTTCTTCTGGCTTCTACAGGAACCTCATGTATATGGGGAACAAACAAACATACAGGCAAGACACCAATACACATAAAATAATAAACAATAATCATTAAGATTGTTTAAAATCTAAGGTGGAATCCTTCTCCCCAAAAAGCCCAACTTGAGTTTGATCTTCATAGCTTACAAAGTGGAAGGAGACAGCTGATTCTTACAAGTGATTCTCTAACATCCCTATATGCTCTGTGGTACTCACATGTACACACACAAGAAAAATTAAATAAATAAACTAATAGATAGATAGATAGATAGATAGATAGATAGATAATATCCCTATATGCTCTGTGGCACTCACATGCACACACACAACAGATAGATAGATAGATAGATAGATAGATAGATAGATAGATAGATAGATAGATAGATAGATAGATAGACAGATAGATAGACAGATAGATAGACAGATAGATAGACAGATAGATAGATAGACAGACAAAAACAAAAATGCTTGGCCATATTTTTTAATTGAAAATAGATTCTTCTCTCATACAATACATCCTGACCACCCTCTCCCTCTAGTCCTCCCAACCCCCCCCCATCTCCCCTCTCCCCTAGACCCATTCTCATTCAGAAAAGAGCAGGCCTCCAAGAGACAATAACCAAACACAAAAAAAAACAGGACACAATAAGGCAAGGTAAAATCCCTCATACTGAGGCTGAACAAGGAAACCCAATAGGAGGAAAAGAGTCCCAAGTGCATGCAAAAGAGTCAGAGAAAACCTGCTTCCCACAATTAGGAGTACCACGGGGGAAAAAAAAAAAAAAGCTAACAGCCATAACATACATCCAGAGGACCTGGTGCAAGCCCTGTGCTTGCCACTTCAGTCTCTGGGAGTCCTTATGAGCCCTGCTTAGCTGCTTCGCCTGGTATCCTCCATCCCCTATTAACTCCTACAGACTTTCCTCCCACTCTTTAGTGGGGTTCCCTGAGCTCCAAGTGGAGGAATCCTCTGGACACCTCCTCTAAATTGAAGAATTTAGACTCTCTCTCTCTCTCTCTCTCTCTCTCTCTCTCTCTCTCTCTCTCTCTCTCTCCCCCCCCTCTCTCTCTCTGGATAATATCTGGCTGTGGGTCTGCACCCATCTCATCTACTACCAGAGGAAGCCTCTCTGATGATGACTGGACAAGGCATTGATCTGTAAGTATAACAGAATATCATTAGGAATTATTTCATTGATTCTTTTTGCCAGTTATGTTTCATTATACCCTAGGTCTCTGAATTATCTAGTCTCCAGTTTCTGGACATCCAGGCAATGCAGGGCATGGGCTCCCTCTTGTGGCATGGGTCTCAAGTTAAACCAGACATTGGTTGGCCACTTCCACAAGTTTGGTTCTACCATCATCCCAGCACATCCTGCAGGCAAGATAGATTGTACGTCAAGGGTTTTGTGACTGGGTTAGTGTCCAGGTTTCTCTTTCTATAGCCTGCAGAGTACCTTTCCATGCCAAAGAGACTAAAATGTAGGGGTGAAGGCTTCATGTAGATACCAGCTTTACCTCTCTGTGTTCAAGGAGTTATGTGGATACTGTCCTCAGCAATGAGGCCCCACTGTTATTTTCTGAGAACAACCTCTGTCCTAGCATCAACCTGAGTTGTCTAGGGACCTCCATAGGATCCCACTGGCCAACAACTCAACTGAATAAAACCCAGTCCCACCACTGGAAACCTTGCTTGGCTACAAAAGATAGACAGTCCAAACTCTATATCCTCTATTACTAGGAGTCCTAACTAAGGTTACCCTCATAGATTCCAGGAAGTTTCCACTGCACTAGATTTCCACACCACTCCCCAAGTACCCCCACTCAATTCCAGCTGACTCCCCTTACATTCTCTCCCTCAATCACTTCCCTATCAACCTGGTCCCACCTGCTCCCCTCTTCCCCTGCACATCAAGTCCACCCATAAAATCTATTCTATTTCCATTTATCCATGGAAGTCCCCTCTAGAGTAGTTCTTCTTTACCTAACCTCTCTAGGTCTGTAGAGTGTAGCTTGATTATCATTTACTTAATGGCTAATATCCATTTGTAAGTGAATACATATTATATTTATCTTTCTGAGTGTGGGTTACCTCACTCAGGATGATTTTTTCTAGTTCCATCCATTTGCCTGCAATTTCATAACATCATTTTTTAACTAACTGAATAATATGCTATTGTATGAATGTACCACATTTTCTTTATCCATTCTTGAGTTGAAAGACATCTAGGTTGTTGCCAGTTGTGAATTATCATGAATAAAGCAGAAATGAATATGGTTGAGCAAATGTCCTTGTGGTGGAATGAAGTGAAGTGTCTTTTGGGTATATGCCCAAGAGTGATATAGATAGATCTTGAGATAGAATGATTGCCAACCTTCTGAGGAACCACCATATTAATTTCCAAAGTGGTTGTACAAGTTTGCACTCTCACCAGCAGTGGATGAGTGTTCCCCTTATTCCACATCATCACCAGCAGAGCTGTCACTTGTGTTACTGGTCTTGGCCATTCTGACAGGTGTAAGATGGAATCTCAAAGTAGTTGTGATGTGAATTTCCCTGATGGCTAAAGATGCTGATGTTCTTTCAGTGTTTCTCAGCCATTTGAGTTTCCTCTATTGAGAATTCTCTGTTTAGATCTATACCCCATTTTAATAGGATTATTTAGGGGTGGTGTTGTTTTGGTGTCTAGTTTTTTTAATCCTTTAGCTGATGTGGAATTGGAAAAAAATCTTTTCCCATTCTATAGGTTGCCACTTTTTCAGAATGTCTGTGTCCTTTGCCTTATAGGAGCTTTTCAGTTTCATAAGGTCCCACTTACTAGTTGTTGATTTTAGTGCCTGTGCTATTGGTATGCTGTTCAGAAAGCCTTCTCCTGACCCAATGCATTCAAGGCTACTCCCCATTTTCTCCTTACCAGGTTGAGTGTACTGGTTTTTTGTTGGGGACTTTGATTCACTTGGACTTGAGTGTTGTGCAGGGTGGTAAGTATGGATCTATTCATATTCTTCTACATGCAGACACCCAGTTTGACCAGCACCATTTGTTGAAGATGTCTTTTCCAGTGTGTTTTTCTGGTTTCTTTATCAAAAATCAGGTGTCTATGTGAATGTGGATTTATGCCTGGGTTTTCACTTAGATTCCATTAATCAACATGTCTGCTTTTATGCCAATGCCATGTTGTTTTTATTATGATAGCTCGGTAGTAAAACTTTGTTGTGGGATAGTTGATCACACTACGAAACTCCAAGACTGTGTTAATAAAATTAACCTTGGGACACTCAGAGAGGCCCGCATCTAGGTCCCAGCCCTGGGCACCAGCCATTCCAGGGAATACCTGCCCAATTTGGCCCCAGATGCTGGCCCTGGGCAGGACCCCCCAACTCCACCGGGAAGGTTCCCCCTCTCCAAGACCCTGTGGTGGACCCTACAACCTCCATGCCCTGCGCCCACACCCATCTGCCAGAGACCTCAGCCACTTCAGGAGACTTAGAAAGCAGCCTCCAGCTTCCATCCTGCCCAGGAACTCTCATCTGGACCAGAGGTGAGTGCCTGGGGTTATAGTCAGAAAGGCCCTGCCTCTAGGTCCCATCCCTGGGTACCAGCCATCCTGGGAAGACCTGCCCAACTTGGCCCCAGTTTCTGGCCATTCATCAGGCCCTGCAGGAAGGTTCCCCTTTTCCAAGACTGCAGGTAGACCCTGCAATCTCCACACCCTGCCTCCACACCCATTTGTCACTTCCTGAGACTCACACACCAGCCCCCAGCTCCCATCCCACCCTGGAGCTCCCATCTGGACAAGTTACAGAGATCTCAGCCACTTCCTGAGACTCAAAGACCAGCCCCCATCTCCCATCCACCCCGGAACTCCCATCTAGACCAGAGATTCCATCCTGCCCCAGAGCTCCCATTTGGACAAGATACAGAGACCCCAGCCACTTCCTGAGACTCAGAGACCAGCCCCCAGCTCCCATCCGGCCAGCACTCCCATCTGGAACAGAACTCCCATCTGGGCCAGAGAGAGGCTCCCTAAATCTGTCAGCTCTGTCTGGACCAAGTGCATTGATAAGACCAAGAACGAATCCACAAGGAGATGGGCAGACATCAAGGCAGAAGTACATACAGCAAAATAAAGAACAATACAGCATCACCAGAACCTAGCCCTCCTCCAACAGCTAGACCTGAACATCACAGAATGGAAGAAGCAGAAGAAAATAACCTTCTAAATAACATCATGAAGAGGCTAGAGCCTCATATAGAAGAAATCAACAATAAAGTAGAGAAACACACACACACACAAAAGGGGAAGAATGCTATAAAAAACTAGAGGAAAGGACAAATAAAGCAGAAGAAAACAATAAGTCCCTGAAAGAAAATCATGAAAAAGCAAGGGAAACAGTCCAAGACCTGAAGAGGGAAATAGAAAAAAATAAAGAAGACACTAGCAGAAGGAATGCTGTAAATAGAAAATCTTAGTAAATGAACAGGAACTTCAGGTGCAAGTATAACCAACAGAATGCAAGAGATGGAAGAGAGGATCTCTGGTGTGGAAGATACAGTAGAAGAAATAGATTCATCAGTCAGAGAAAACACTAAAACCAACCAAGTCATGACCCAAAATGTCCAAGAAATTTGGGACACCATGAAAAGACCAAACCTATGAATAATAGGGATAAAGGAAGGAGAAGAATACCAACTCAAAGGCACAGAAAATATATGTAACAAGATCATAGAAGAAAACTTTCCCACCTTAAAGAAGGAAATGCCTATGAAGATACAAGAAGCCTATAGAACACCAAACAGACTAGACCCCCCAAAAAAGTCCCCTCGCCACATATTAATTAAACAACTAAATGTACAGGATAAAGAAAGAATATTAAGGGCAGCAAAGGAAAAAGGCCAAGTGACTTATAAAGGCAAACCCATCAGAATAACACCCAATTTCTCAATGGAGATTTTGAAAGCCAGACCTGGACAGATATAATGCAGACACTAAAAGACCATGGATGCCAGCCTAGACTAATAGACCCAGCAAAACTTTCAATCATCATAGATGGAGTGAACAAGACCTTCCAAGACAAAACCAGATTTAAACAATACTTATCCACAAACCCATCCCTACAGAAAGCACTAGAAGGAAAATTCCACCCTAAGGAAGGGAGATACACCCATGAAAACACAGGCAATAGATAACACCACAGCAGTAAACCCCAAACAAGAGAAGAACACACACACTACCACCAAAAAATAAACATAATAACAGGAACGAACAATCACTGGTCATTAATATCCCTTAATATCAATGGACTTAATTCACCTATAAAAAGACACAGACTAACAGAATGGATACAAAAACAAGACCCGTCTTTCTGCTGTATACACGAAACACACCTCAAATTCAAAGACAGACACCTCCTAAGAATAAAAGACTGGGAAGAAGACTTTCCAATCAAATGGTCTTAAGAAGCAAGCAGGTGTAGCTATCCTAATATCCAGCAAAATAGACTTCAAACTAAAATCAATCAAAAGAGATGATGAAGGACATTACATACTCATCCCAGGAAAGATCCACCAAGATGAAGTTTCAATTCTGAACATTTATGCCCCAAACACAAGGGCACCCACATATGTAAAAGAAACATTACTAAAGCTTAAATCACATATAAAACCCCACACATTAATAGTGGGAGACTTCAACACCCCACTTCCACCTCTGGACAGATCGGCCAAATTGAAACCTAACAGAGACATAATGGTCTTAACTGATGTTATGGCTCAAATGGACTTAATTGATATCTACAGAACATTCCACCCAAACAAAAAAGAATATACCTTCTTCTCAGCACCCCATGGAACCTTCTCTAAAATTGACCACTTACTTGGCCACAAAGCAAATCTCAACAGATACAAAACTATTGGCATAACCTCCTGTGATCTATCAGACCACTGTGGTTTAAAGTTAGATTTCAACAACAACAACAACAAAAAAAAAAAAAAAAAACCTACAGAAAACCTACAATCTCATGGAAACTGAATAATGCTCAACTGAATCACCAATGGGTTAAGGAATAAATAAAGAAAGAAATTAAAGACTTCCTAGAGATCAATGAAAATGAATACACAACATACTCAAACTTTTGGGGCACTATGAAAGCAGTGCTAAAGGGAAATTCATAGCACTGAATGCCCACATAAAGAAACTGGAGAAATCTCACCCTAGTGACTTGACAGCACACCTGAAAGCCTTTGAACAGGAAGAAGCAAAGTCTCCCAGGAGGAACAGATGCCAGGAAATTATCAAATTGAGAACTGAAATCAATAAAATAGAAATAAAGAGAATAATGCAAAGGATTAATGAAACAAAGAGTTGATTCTTTGAGAAGATCAACAAGATAGACAAGCCCTTATCAAAATGAACCAAAAGACAGAGAGAGAGAGCATCCAAATTAACAAAATCAGAAATGAAAAGGGGGACATAACAACAGACAATGAGAAAATCCAGAGAATCATCAGGTCATACTGCAAAAATCTCTACTAAACAAAACTGGAAAATCTAAAAGAAATGGATAATTTTCTGGATAGGTACCACATACCTAAGTTAAATCAAGACCAGATAAACCATTTAAATAGTCCAATAACCCCTAAGGAAATAGAATCAGTCATTAAAAGTCTCCCAACCAAAAAAAGCCCAGGACCAGATGATTTCATTGCAGAATTCTACCAGATCTTCAAAGAAGACTTAATACCAATACTCTTTAAATTGTTCCACACAATAGAAGCAGAAGGAATATTACCTAACTCCTTCTATGAGGCTACAATTACCCTGATTCCTAAACCAAACAAAGATGCAACAAAGAAAGGAAACTACAGACAGATCTCCCTCATGAACATTGATGCAAAAATACTCAATAAAATACTGGCAAACAGACTCCAAGACCACATCAAAACAATTATCCACCATGATCAAGTAGGCTTCATCCCAGGGATGCAAGGGTGGTTCAACATACGAAAGTCTGTCAATGTAATACACCATATAAACAAACTCAAAAAAAAAAAAAAACAAAAAACAAAAAACATGATTATCTCACTAGATGCAGAAAAGGCAATTGACAAAATCCAATACCCCTCATGATAAAGATCTTGGAGCGATCAGGAATACAGGGGACATACCTAAACATAATAAAGGCAATCTACAGCAACCCAACAGCCAACATCAAATTAAATGGAGAGAAACTCAAAGCAATACCACTAAAATCAGGAACAAGGCAAGACTGTCCCCTCTCCCCATGCTTATTCAATATAGTACTTGAAGTTCTAGCCAGAGAAATAAGACAACATAAGGAGATTAAGGGGATACAAATTGGAAAGGAAGAAGCCAAGTTTTCCCTATTTGCAGATGACATGATAGTATACATGAGTGACCCCAAAAATTCAACCAAGGAACTGATATAGTTTATAAAAACCTTCAGCAACATAGCAGGATACAAAATCAACTCAAAAAAAAATCAGTAGCCCTCCTATATACAATAGACAAACAGGCTGAGAAGGAAATCAGAGATACATCACCCTTTACAATAGCCACAAATGATATAAAATACCTTGGGGTTACTCTAACTAAGCATGTGAAGGACCTATATGACAAGAACTTTAAGTCCCTGAAAAAAGAAATTGAAGAAGATGTCAGAAAATGGGAAAGATCTCCCATGCTCATGGATAGGCAGGATTAACGTAGTAAAAATGGCGATCTTACCTAAAACAATCTACAGATTCAATGCAATCCCCATCAAATTACCAACACAATTCTTCACAGACCTGGAAAGAATAACTCAACTTTATATGGAAAAACAAAAAACCCAGGATAGCCAAAAGAACCCTATACAGTAAAACAACCTCTGGAGGCATCACAATCCCTGACCTCAAACTCTACTATAGAGCTACAGTAATAAAAAACAGCTTGGAACTGGCATAAAAACCGACATATGGACCAATGGAATTGAATTGAAGACCTGACATTAACCCACACACCTATGAACATATAATTTTTGACAAAGAAGCCAAAAATGTACAATGGAAAAAAGAAAGCATCTTCAACAGATGGTGCTTGCATAACTGTATGTCAACATGTAGAAGGCTGCAAATAGATCGATATCTGTCACCATGCACAAAACTTAAGTCCAAGTGGATCAAAGACCTCAACATAAATCCAGTTACTCTGAACCAGATAGAAGAGAAAGTAGGAAGTACTCTTGAATGCATTGGCACCAGAGATCACTTCCTAAACATAACACCAGTAGCACAGACACTGAGGGAAACAATTGATCAATGGGACCTGTTGAAACTGAGAAGCTTCTGTAGAGCAAAGGACACGGTCAACAAGACAAAGAGACAGCATACAGAATGGGAAAAGGTCTTCACCAACCCCACATCTGACAGAGGGCTGATATCCAGAATATATAAAGAACTCAAGAAATTAGACATGAAAATGCCCAACAGTCCAATTAAGAAATGGGCTATAGAACTAAACAGAGAATTCTCAACAGAGGAAGCTCAAATAGCTGAAAGACATTTAAGGAATTGTTCAACATCCCTAATTATCTGGGAAATGCAAATCAAAACGACTCTGAGATACCACCTTACACCTGTCAGAATGGCTAAGATCAAAAACACTGAAGACAGCTTATGCTGCAGAGGATGTGGAGCAAGGGGAACTCTCCTCCACTGCTGGTTGGAATGCAACCTTGTATAGCCACTTTGGAAATCAATATGGCGCTTTCCTTAGAAAATTAGGAATCCATCTCCCCCAAGACCCAGCTATACCACTCTTGGGCATATACCCAAGGAATGTTCAATCATACCACAAGGACATTTGCTCAGCTATGTTCTTATTAGCATTGTTTGTGATAGCCAGAACCTGGAAACAACCTAGATGCCCTTCAACTGAAGAATGGATACAGAAAATATGGTACATATACACAATGGAGTACTACTCAGCAGAGAAAAACAATGACATCATGAGGTTTGCAGGCATGGATCTAGAAAAAATCATCCTGAGTGAGGTAACTCAGAGTCAGAAGGATAAACATGGTATGTACTCACTCATAGGAGGATACTAGATATAAAACAAAGATGACTAGACTGCTACTTACAACTCCAGGGAGGCTACCTACAGAACAAGACCTAAGAAAGACACGGGGATCACCCAATGACAAGAGAAATGGATGAGATCTACATGAACAACCTGGATGACAGTGGGAGTAATGAAGGGCAAGTTTTGAGGGAAAGAGAGCTTAGGGGAGCAGGAGATCCAAGCAGGATCAAGAACAGAAACGGAGAACAAGGAATAATAGACCACAAAATAAATGATGACCATGTGAGAACAGGAATAGGCAGAGTGCTGGAGAGGTCCCCAGAAATCCACAATGATACATCCACTGTAGACTGCTGGCAATGGTCGAGAGAAAGCCTGATCTGACCTAGTCTGGTGATCAGATGGCCAAACACTCTAACTATTGTGCTGGAACTCTCATCCAAAAACTGATGGAAGTGGATGCAGAGATCCTCAGCCAGGCCTCAGATGGAGCTCCAGGAGTCCAATTGTTGAGAAAGAGGAGGGACTGTAAGAGTGTGAAATGTTGAGACCAAGATTGGAAAAAGCACAGGGACAAATAGCCAAACAAATGGAAGCACATGAATTATGAACCAAAAGCTGTGGAGCCCCCAGCTGGATCAGGCCCTCTGGATAAGTAAGCCAATTGAATAGCTTGAACTGTTTAGGAGGCACCCAGGCAGTGGGACCCGGACCTGTCCTTAGTGCATGAGCTGGCTATTTGGAACCTTAGGCTTACACAGGGACACTTTCCTCAGCATGAAAGGAAGGGACTGGACCTGCCTGTACTGAATCTACCAGGTTGAGCTGAATCCCCAGGGGAGTCTCTGCCCTGGAGGAGATGGGAATGGAGGGGAGGGGCTGGGGGGAAGGCAGAGACGGGAATGGGAGGGGGGAGGACAGGGGAACCCATGACTGATATGTAAAATTAAAACACAAATATAATTTAAAAAATAATTTTAATAAATAATAATTAAAATTAACCTTGGATCAGGAGGTGAAGCCAGTAACTAGTTGACCGGAGTAGGCCATAGAAAGTATGGAGGACCCAGGAATATGGATAGAAAGACACACACAGGAAGAAGTAGGGAGGGACTTAGAGATTTGAGGTCTTTTTGGTTTGGGATAAATGCATAGATGCTCTCTTGCTGGGTCTCCAGACAAAAAGGAAGGTCAGCTGGTTCCTTCTCAGCGTCTCTGATCTAGCAGGTTTTCACCCTAACATCTGACTCCCAAATCTTTATTGGTAAATATAACAATAGGGCCTTAGTTAAAACCTCCATTGTTGGCCGCAGCCGAGCCAGTGCCAGTGGAACTGGAAATCGTGCCAGGACAGAGTCTGAGCTTCAGTTTGCTGACTTCAGGACCACAGGACACAGAGGGTAGTTAAAATATCAGTATGTTTGGGTGTGGCCACTAAGCCGACAGAAAAACAACATAACTTGATATCAGGAATGGTGAACCCTTCAGAAGTTCTTTTATTGCTCAGGATTTTTTTTAGGTACCCTGGGTTTTTCATGTTTCCATATGAAGCTGAGAATTATCCTTTCAAGGTCTGTGAAGAATTATGCTGGAATTTTAATGGGGATTGCATTGACTCTGTAAATTTATTTTGGTAGGATGACCATCTATTCTGTTACTCCTATAAATCCATGAGCATGGGAGATCTTTCTATCGTATGATATCTTCTTCAATTTCTTTCTTCAAAGACTTGGAGTTTATTTTTTTTTAAGACTTGGGAGTTTTTATCCTACAAGTCTTTCATTTGCTTGGTTAGAGTTACCCCCAAGATATTTTCTATTATTTGAAGCTATTGTGAAAGGTGCTGTTTCCAAGATTTCTTTCTCAGTCAATTTGTCATTTGTAAATAGAAGGGCTACTGATTTTAGTTCATCTTCTATCCAGCCATTTGACTGAAAGTGCTTATCAGCTGTAGGAGTTCCTTGGTAGAATTTTTAGGGTCACTTATGTATACTATTGTATCATCTGCAATAAAGATACTTTGACTTCCTCCTTTCCAATTTGTATCCCCTTGATCTCCCTTCAGTTGCTTAATATTCTAGCTAAGACTTCCAGTGCTATACTGAATAGATATGGAGAGTGGACAACCTTCTCCTGCTCTCGATTTTAGTGTAATTGCTTTGAGTATCTCTCCATTTAATTTTATCTTAGCTATAGGCTTGCTGTAAATTGTCTTTATTGTGTTTAGGTATGTCCCCTGTGTCCCTAATCCCAATGGGACTTTTATCATGAAGGGTGTTGGGTTTTTCAAAAAGGTTTTTCCACATCTAATGAGATGATCATACTTTTTTTTTTCATTTTATTAATATGGTAGATTACATTAACTGTTTTTTTTGTTTTGTTTTTTTTTTTTTTTTTTTTTTTTTTTTTTGGTTTTTCAAGACAGGCTTTCTCTGTGTAGCTTTGTGCCTTTCCTGGAACTTGATTTGGAGACCAGGCTGGCCTCAAACTCACAGAGATCCACCTGCCTCTGCCTCCCGAGTGCTGGGATTAAAGGTGTGTGCCACCATCGCCCAGCACATTAACTGATTTTCATATGTTGCACTATCCCAGCATCTCTGGAATGAAGCTCACTTGATCATGATGGATGATCTTTTTGACATGATCTTGGACTTGGTTTACAAGTATTTTATCAAGTAATTTTGCATCATAGAGGAAATTGGTCTGTAATTCTCTTTATTTTCATGTGGTTTGGGTATCAGGGTAACTGTGGCCTCAAAAAATGAATTGGGCAATGGTCCTTCTGTTTCTATCCTGTGGAATAATTTGAGGAGTATTGGCATTCATTTTTCTTTGAAAATCTAGCAAAATTCTGTTCTAAAATTGTCTGGCTCTGGGCTTTTTTTGACTGGGAGACTTTTAATGACTGTGTCTATTTCACTAGGAGTTATAGGTCTATTTAAATTGCTAATCTGATCTTGATTTAACTTTGGTAAATGGTACCTATCATGGGAATTATCCATTTCTTTTACATTTTCCAAGTTGTTGGAGTACAGGTTTTTAAAGTATGTCCTTATGATTCTCTCAATTTCCTCAGTGTCTGTCATCATGCCCTTTTCATTTCTAATTTAGTTAATTTGGATATTCTTTCTCTGTCTTTTACTTAGTGTGGATAAGGGCTTGTCTATCTTGTTGGTTTTCTCAAAGAACCAACTCTTTGTTTTATTGATTATTTGTAGTGTTCTCTTTGCTTCTATTGTATTGATTTCAGCCCTCAGTTTGATCATTTCTCACTGTCCACTCCTCTTGGGTATGATTACTTCTTTTTGTTCTAGAGCTTTCAATATGCTGTCAAGGTGCTAGTATAAAATCTCTCCAATTTTTATAAGGCACTTAGTGCTATGAATTTTCCTCTTAGTACTGCTTTCATTGTGTCCCATAAGTTTGGGGGTATGATGTGTATTCACTTTCATTGAATTCTAGAAAATCTTTCATTTCTTTATTTTTGTCTTCAACCATCTTTCATTCAGTAGAGAGCTGTTCAGTTTCTATGACATTGTAAGCTTTCTGTTGTTCCTCCTGTTGTTGAAATCCAGCTTTAACCCATGGTAGTCTGATAGGATGCAGGGAATTATTTCAATTTTCTTTATTAAGATTTGCTTTGTGATCAAGTATGTGGTCAATTTTGAAGAAAGTTCTATGAGGTACTGAAAAAAAAAGTAAATTCTTCGAGTTTGGGTAAAATGTTCTGTAGATATCTGTTAAGTCCATGTGGTTTATAACATCTATTAGCACCAGTGTTTCTCTGTTTAGTTTTTGGCTGAATGACCTATCCACTGGTGAGAGTGAGGTATTAAAGTCTCCCACTATCAGTGTGTGAGGGTCAGTATGTGTTTTAAGATGTGTGGTGTTTCTTTTACAAACTTGGGTACCCTTATGTTTGGGACATTGATGTTAAAAATTGAAATGTCCTCTTGGTGGATTTTTTCCTTTAGTGAGTATGTAATGTCCTCCCCTGCCTCTTTTGATTAGTTTTGGCTTAAAGTCTATTTTGTTAGATAGTAAAATGGCTACACCAGCTTGCTTCTTACATCTATTTGCTCAGAATATCTTTCTCCAACACTTTACCCTGAGGTCATGTCTATCCTTGATATTGAGGTGTGTTTCTTATATGCAGCAGAGGATAGATCCTGTTATTGTATCCATTCTGTTCGTCTATATCTTTGGGATGGGGGTATTGAGGCCATTGATATTGAGAGCTATCAATGAACAATGGTCATTGATTTCTGTTATTTTGACGTTGGTGATGGTGGCAGTGGTGGTGATGATGGTAGTGCTTCCCTTCTTTTGGTTTTGCTAATGTGTGATTATTTCCTGTGTTTTCATGGTTGTAGTTAACCTCCTTGGGTTAGAGTTTCCTCTAGCACATTCTCCAGGGCTGGATTTGTAGATACTGTTCAAATTTAATTTCATCACGGACTATCTTATTTTCTTCATCTATAGTGATCAAAAGTTTTGTTGGGTATAGTAGTCAGGGGTGGCATCTGTGGTGGAATCCTGCAGTACATCTGATCACTTCTGTCCAGGCCCTTCTGCATTTTAGAGTTTCCATTGAGAAGTCAGGTGTAATTGTAATAGGTCTGCATTTATACACTACTTGTTCTTTTTCCTTTGAAGCTTCTAATGTTCTTTCTTTGTTCTGTTTGTTTTGTGTCTTAACCATCACGTGGCAAGGGAGCTTTCTTTTCTGGTCCAATCTATTGGTGTTCTGTGTGCTTCTTGTACCTTTATAGGTACCTCCTTCTTTAGGTCAGGAAATGTTTCTTATATTATTTTGTTGAAAATATTTCTGGGTCATTGAGCTGGGATTCTTTTTCCTATATCCTTATTATTCTTAGCTTTGATCTTGTAGAGGACCAGCCCTCATTATTATTTACCCCAGGAAATCTTGAGGAATAAGGAATAAGACACTTAGTTAGAAAAAGGAGAGAGAAACAGAGAGAAAGCACAGGATAGACTTGGGTAGGCCTGGGTCCTTATTCACAGGCCCAGAACTTTATTTCAAAGGTCTATTTATAACAATGCCAAGAGATGGAGCAAAAGACCTCCCCCTTGCTACTTATAGTCATCTGGTACCCAGGCCTGTGGTCCAATCAGTCCTGCTGGGTACAGCCACTAGGAAACCTAGTGGGCTCCACCATGATCTCAGATTTCCTGGATGTTTTATGCCAGGAATTTTTTATATTTAACATTTTCTTTAACTGATGTATCCATTTCTTCTATTCATCTCTTGTATTCTGTTAGTGAAGCTTTCCTCAATAGTTCCTGTTCACATCTCCAGACCAAGTCAATCCTTTTAGGACAGCTAGATTTTGTCTATTTGTAAAGTTTTTCTATCAGTTAATATTCAGTTACACTCCCAGAGAGAAGGAGGACCCACAGCAGATAGCAGGAGACACAGAAAATCTTCACTGCACTTTCAGTAGCATGCTAGGAAGATCAGCAAAACAGGAGAAACCATAACAAAGGTGCATGAAATGACACCATAATAGATTAAAAAAAAAAAAAAAAAAAAAGGCAGCACCAGAAAACTCCCATACTCTCAGAACTTGACTGAAGTGGTCACAAGCACCATTTAAAAAAAAAAAAAAAAAAAAAAAAAAAAAAAAAAAAAACCTATATATGTAGCTGAAAATTTTCCTGTCTCCTACCTGGTCTGCAGTCGCTCAAACCCAAGTAAATACACAGAGGCTTACATTAATTAAAACTGCTCAACCATTAGCTCAGGCTTACTACTGACTAGCTCTTGCACTTGAACTCAGCCCATTTCTGTTAATCTATATGTTGCCACATGTTCTGTGACTTTACCTGTGTGCCATTACATGCTGCTCCCTGGATGACGGGTTGGCATCTCCTGACTCAGCTTTCCTCTTCCCAGAATTTTCCTTGTCTGCTTATCCCACCTATACTTCCTGCCTGGCTACTGGCCAACCAGCATTTTATTAAACCAGTGTACAAAAGCACTATCCCACAGCACTGTATCAAAATGTTTAAAAATTAAAAGTAAATAAATAGATAAAATAAAATTTAAATAACCCTTGTAGAACCTGGAATTGTTGTTTTGCTAGATGGTCATTGTCAAACTACCTTCTAAATATTTGTTTATACCCATAGACCTGGACTACTGTCAACCTTGCTCAGAGATGTTTCAATTGCAATAGACAGCAGTCAATATAGAGCTGTGTAACTGATCACAGTGTTGAGAATAAGAGATTAGGTGTTCAGCTCTAAATGGGACACCTATGTTAACTCCAACATTACCACAGCTCTAAGAACATTGTAGAAGAGAAGACAGAAAGAAAGTAAGAGCCCGAGAGTAGGGAAGAAATTAAAATTTTTCAATTTAAAACAAAACAGCAACAAAGACTCTTGCTGCGTCACTCATTTGGTGGCCCCAAATCCTCTGTGAACTGTATGGTTTGGAAACTCAGAGCCACTGTCACCACACTCTACACCCAAACACAGCCAGCAGAATACCTCTAAAGTACATGGAAGTAAAACTTGTCCCGACCACCTTGACCAGCAAGGAAGACGCAACACTGAGCTCTTCTTTCTGCAGTTTATTCAGGAACCTTGAACAAACTTCTGACCCTGGGGGGAGCCCTCCCTCAGCCCTAATAGCCTCTGGGTAGCCAACCCTAAACCGCCACGTGAGCATCGCAGACAGGCCCAGGTATACGGAAGCAAGCCAGATCCTAAAGCCAAGCCTAATATGGAATTGTTTACCACCTCGAGAGCGCTCACCATCGGGAAGGTGGAAGGCGAAAGCCAGCGCCATCTCTAGGGTGTGGCACGCAGCTCTCTACAGTCACTGATGTGGAAACTGTTGAGAACCAGCAACTACAGAGGAACAAAGTGCTGTGGGATGTTCTGTATGTGCTGAATATGTTGCTCTGATTGGTTAATAAATAAAGTGCTGATTGGCCAGTAGCCAGGCAGGAAGTATAGGTGGGCAAAGAAAGAGGTGAAGTCTGGGAAGTGAAAAGCTGAGGCAGGAGACACTGCCAGCCACTGCCATGAGAAGCAAGATGTAAAGTACCAGTAAGCCACGAGCCATGTGGCAACTTACAGACTAATAGAAATGAGTTAGTTTAAGATATAAGAACTAGATAGCAAGAAGACTGCCACAGCCATACAGTTTATAAGTAATATAAGTCTCTGCGTGTTTGCTTGGGTCCGAGTGGCTACCGGACTGAAGGGGAGAGAGATTTGTCTTGACCACGGGCCAGGCAGGACCAGGAAAACTTCAGCTACAACAAAGACTACGCTTCATTGTGGTATTAGTGGTGACAGTGGTAGTAGAGGTGGTGGTGGTTATGGTGAGCTGTGTTTTGTTTTGTTTTGAATGTTGAAAACACTCCAACTTAAAGAATATAGCTGAAAAGTATAATAAACTAAAGCAAAGAAATCCCAACCCAGCAACACCAAATCCATGGATAATGGCCATAGAAAAAGAAGAATCTAGTTCTAAAGAAAAAGAAAACTATTAAGAATAAAAACAAGGGGATGGAGAGATAGCTCAGCGGTTAAGATCATTGACTGCTTTTCCAGAGCACTTGGGTTCAATTCCCAGCACCCACATGGCAGCTCACAGCTGTCTGTGACTCCAGTTCTATGGACCTAACACCCATGTACATAAGAGAAAAATAAATAATTAAAAATAAAAGAATGCAAACAAAATACCCCAAAGTTAGCAAAAGAGATGCCAATCCAGAAATACAGGAGGCAGTTAAAAGCATAAAATAGAGAAGACTAGAAAAGAACTTCCATAATATAATCAAAACACTAAACAGAACAAAGAAAGTATTTTGAAAGCAGCAACACAGATGGACTGGTTCACAAATAAAAGCAGGCTCATGAGAAAGCAGATTATTCAACTGAAAATTTAAAGCCTGAAGGGTTTGGAATGTTTTTTTTTTTTTTTGTAACTGCTGAAAGAAAGAAACCACTGACCCACGCTGCTATGCCCAGAAAACTTCTCTGTCATAATTGAAGGAAAAATAAAAACTTTCCATGATGAAAATAGACAATAGGAATTTATGACCACTAAGCCAGTACTACAGGGGACACATGATGGAATGCTTCAAACTGAAGGAGAAAGCAAAGCCATCCAGGAGGCCTCAGGAAAGAATAAAGAATAAGCCATGATAGGATAATAGTTAAGTAAGAGAGGAAGAGGAAATAAAACAGACCTAAAAAAAAAAAATCAACAAGTCAGCAATAATCAATGCACAACTTTCAGGAACTATGACTATTAATGGTCTTAATTTATCAATCAAAAGACACAGAGTATTGGACTGAATAAAAAAGCAGAGATCAGCTATTTTTTGCACCTCACAATATAAAATAGACACCTTAAACTTGAAGTGTAGAAAAAGGTATTTGAAGCAAATGGACCCAGGAAACAAGCAGGTGTCCCTGTTATGATATCTGACAAAATAGACTTCAAACCAAAGCTATTAAAAATAGATAAGGAATGTAATTTCATACTGATCAACAGACCACTCCATCAGGAGGATATTGCAGCCCTAAAGATGCATGCCCCAAAGGTTATGCCAGTTTCATAAAACTACTACTACTGGATGTAAAGTCACAGGCTAATCCCAGCACAGTAGTTCAGGATGACTTCAATACCCTACTCTCACCAACTGACAATCATCATGACAAAAAAATAAACAAAGAAATATTTTATTTAAATTATACCATGTGATGGCTATTCTTGGTTACCAACTTGACCGTATCTATCAATTTAATTAAAATCCAAGCAGCTGGGAACACTTGTGAAGGGTTTTTCTTAATTGGATCCTTTGAAGTGGAAAGACCTTAAATCCCAATCACTTGAGGTCACAAGACATGCCCTAAATCTGGGACATACCTTCTGCAGGCAGCTTTAAAAATAAAAGGACTTGAAAGAAGGAAGCTTTTTTTTCCCTGCTTTCCCTCACTCTTGCTGACAAATTAATTCCTTCACTGGTATTAGAGCCTACTTCTTTGGTATCCTGACATATACTGAAGACCAGCTGAGACCTCAAGCCTCAAGGACTGACCAACTACTAGATTCCTGAACTGTCAGGAGACAACCATTGTTGGACTAGAAGAACCACTTCATTTAGGATACTCTAACGAATCCCAGATAGATGCATAGGCAGACAGACAGACAGATAAATATCATAGAAAATAGATATAATAGATGATAGATATAATAGAAGATACATATAAATAGATATGATGATTGATAGAGATGATCGGTAAATATAGATGATTGATTGATAGATGATAGGAGAGAGAGAGAGAGAGAGAGAGAGAGAGAGAGAGAGAGAGAGAGAGAGATTCATCCTACAAGTTCTAGAGAACCCTGACTAACTTGCCATACATCAAGTATCTTAATAGACATATACAGAGCATTCTATCCAAACACTGCAGAATACACATTTTGTTTTTCTCAGAAGCCTTTGGAACTTTCTCTAAAATAGGTTATATGTTAAGATACAAAGAAAATTTTAACAAATGCAGTGAAATAACTACTTGTAGTCTTTCTAATATAATAACATTACAGGTAAGTGGTTCCCAATCTTCCTAATGCTGTGACCCCTTCAGACAGTTCCTCATGTTGTGGTGACCCCCAACCATAAAACTGTTTTGTTTCTACTTCATAACTGTTATTTTGCTACTGTTATGAATTGTAATGTATAGTGATATTTTATTTGTGTTGAAATGTGATTTTATTTGTATGTCAATAAAGTTGCCTTGAGGTCAGAGCAAGCCAGAGCAGAAGCTGAGCAGTAGTGGAGCATGCCTTTAATCCCAGCACTTGGGAGGCAGAGCTAGGCGGATGGATCTCTGTGTGTTCAAGGACACAGCCAGCATGGCAGACACACACCCTTTAATCTCAATACCAACCATAGAAGACCTGGAGTTCTGTACA
The DNA here is from genome assembly GCF_903995425.1 of Onychomys torridus. NCBI lineage: Eukaryota > Metazoa > Chordata > Mammalia > Rodentia > Cricetidae > Onychomys > Onychomys torridus. Next base: position 37,763 of record NW_023412357.1, read on the forward strand.
AACAGGCAGTGACGAGGAGGTCATGTGGCTGGGTTTACAACCAATGAGAAAACAGAACAGAAAGTCTTTAAATAGACAGGACGCACAGAAGTAGGTCTCTTGCGGAGAGGAAGAACAGCAGAAGAAGTGAAGGGTAAGGTTTTCCGCTCTTGCTCTGACCTCATGGTTTTTAACTCTGCAATCAGTTCTGTGTTTCTTATTTAACAAGCCGGTTACATCTACAGTAATGTAAACATCTGTTTATGCAGGATATCTGATATGTGAGCCCCAAAGGGGTCACAACCCACAAGTTGAGGACTACTGCCACAGATGCAAAATAAATCCCAGCACATAGAAAAACTAATGTAAATTAAACAACACAAGAAATCATGCACAAAAATGAAAATACAGCACATCAAAGTCTTAGAACAGCAATTTATAGCTCTATAGTAACAAGAAAAGATGTTCTCCATAGCACCATAGTAGCAGCTTTGTAAGAGGGAGACCAGCACACTTGAAGAACTGTATCACTGTTCTTCCCTGGGTGCCCAACATTACAGTCAGAGTCACAGCTTCGAGACAGTATAATTTAAATTGAAATTTGATTACTTAGATCCTCAAGGAGCAAAGGCCAAATAGCAGCACCGAGTCAACAAAGGTAAGGTAAATATTTTTGATGTAATGAGCATTAAAGGCAAAGCAATGTTCACAATGGCCTGACTTGTATAGAACTTTGGCACTAGCTAGTTAATTATTAATAATCATGGTGTTCTTAGAAGTAAAGTAAATAGGAAATCTACTAAATTCTCATTCAATCTGTAAAAGCAGAAAAATTCCTGAACAAATGAACCAAAGCTACCTTGGATCACAGAAACAAAGAACCATGGTCCTTCAACCAATTTCCAGGCTTGAATCAGTTTAGAGAAAAAACTCCTCAAATAAAGTACAAGCTAATTCTACTTAAAGAAGGACCCGGCTCCAACTCAAAAAATAAAATAATAAAATAAAATACTAATGACTCTTTCTCCCATCCTTACCCCAAAGGATAAAAGTGTATGTATTAAATTCAGAGCTAGTGTCTAGTAGGCCCTGAATGGTCTGATTATCTCATTTTCTCTAGTGTATAGTTACATGTATGCAGCTATTGATCATGCAAACACTTTTATCATCATTCATGTCCATAAAGATTTCCAGGAGTAATATGATTTCACCTGGAAAGGTCAGCAGTACACCTTTATAGTTCTACTTCAAGAATCAATTAATTATCTATCCCTATGTCGTATGGTGATATATTGTGTCCCCCAATATAGTGTGCATCCTAATAAACGTATCTGAGGTCAGAGGACAGAACAGCCACTAGATAGACATAGAGGCCACAAAATGGTGGCACATACGCCTTTAATCCTATCACTTGGGAGACAGAGATCCATCTGGATCTCTGAGTTCAAAGCCACACTGGAAACAGCCAGGCATGGTGGTCATCCCAGGAAGTGATGTCAGAAAGCAGAAAGGTATATAAGCCATGAAAACCAGGAACTAGAGCTGGTTAAGCCTTTAGGTTTTTGAGCAACAGTTCAGCTGAGATTCATTCTAGATGAGGACTCAGAGACTTCCAGTCTGAGGAAACAGGATCAGCTGAGAAATTGGCAAGGTGAGGTTGGCTGTGGCTTGTTCTGCTTCTCTGATCTCCCAGCGTTGACCCCAGTACCTGGCTCCAGGTTTGTTTTTATTAATGAGACCTGTTCAGATTCTTGCTACAATGTCATAACTTAGTTTGAATGGATCTTGATTGCTTGCCTCTGCTACAAGTTATGATACTGTTCCATTATACATGGCATCATGATGATTTGATAAAGCAAACAGGAAACAGCCACTATTCTGGACTTGTTGGTAAAGAATATGCACAAGAGGAGATGATAAATAAGTGCAATCAAAATTCAAGGGCCTTCTAGCTCAGTAAAATGTCTAGGAATTCAGTGCTACAGGACTCACTGAGCTGTCCTTTCTAAGGTGAAGAATAAGTAGTTACACCCTTCCCCTTCTACCACCAAGAAAGAAGCACAGGGCTTGGCAGACCTATTTGGGTTTTGGAGGAAGTACATTCCTCACTTGGTTGTGTTACTCTAATGAGTTGGAAAGCTGCTGGTTTTGAGTAGAGTCTAGACCAGGAGAAGGCTTTTCAACATGTCCAGGCTGCTATACAGGCTGTTGTGCCACTTGGATCACAAGATCTAGCAGGCTCAATTGTAGTAGAGGTGTCAATGGCAGAGAGTAATGCTGTTTGGGGCTTTGGCAAGCTTCCACAGGTGAAGTACAGAAGTGGCCCTTAGAGTTTTGTAGCAATAAAGCTAACGTTGATTCTTTGGCTTTAAAAAATTAAAATTGGTTGAAACTTGGTTCCCTAACCAAATAGATATAAATTGGCCGAAGTTTTGTTGTTTTGATTGAGAATTCATTGTTTATCACAGTAATATAGCCAAAAATAGTTTATTTAATAAGATAAGTTGTGATTTACTACAAATATGATAGCTTTAGGCCAAATTTAACATTAGTTATGTGATCTTTAGGATATCATTTACATCCCATGCCACTCAATCACCTTCCATAGCAATGAGGATTCTTTTTCAAAAACAAAGAAAGAAACAAAAACCACATTTATTTAGTTCAAGTAGTGCACACCTTTAATCCCAGCACTCAGGAAGCAGAGACAGAGTATCTCTGAGGTCAAGGCCATCTGATCTGCAGAGTGAGTTCCAGAACAGTCAGGATTATACAGAAAAACCCTGTCTCAAACCCTCTAACCAAACCCAAACCAAAACTGTTTGTTTATTTGCATGTGTATGATCATGCACATGCCAAACATGCATGTGGAAATCAGGGTACAATTTATGGGAATTGGTTCTCTCTTTCCATCCTGTAGGTTCTAGGACTGAACTCAGATCCTCTCAGCAGGAAGCACCTTTACCACCTGAGCCACCTCACTGGCCCCAAAATTAAAATTCTAATATTTCATTTACACAAAAATTTGTGAGGCTTTGAGGGGAAAGTGTAAGTATAGTACTCCAGTCCAGAATCTGGTGCCAAAAGAACCCAACCTATAACATGAGGACTTTAATTACATGCAACAAATAAGAAATTATTGAGATCCCTATGCTTACTAAAAAAAAAAAAAAGTCAACTCATAAACATACAAGCAACACATAATGGATTCAGTGGGTTGCCTTTATATATTTATTAACATATGTATGTGTGTAACAGTAATAATTAAAGAAAAACAGGCCATGAATTTGAGAGGAAATAAGGAGTGGGGGAGACATGAGAAGGGTTGAAAGAAGGGGTGATGATGTAATTATATTTTAATTAAAATTTTAAAATCCAAAACACGGGGGGGGGGGGGCTGGAGAGATGGTTTGAAGGTTAAGAGCACTGGCTGCTCTTCCAGAGGACCTGAGTTCAACTCCCAATGACCACATGGTGGCTCACAACCATCTGTAATGAGATCTGGTGCCCTCTTCTGGCCTGCAGGCATACATGCTAATAAAACACAGGATACATAATAATTTTTTTTAAATCCAAAACACTAGTGAGAAACAAGCCACGCACACTGAGTTACTAAATAGGATTTATAGCCACAACCTACAGGTTGGAATAAAACAGTTTTGAGACCTTTCCCAGATATCCAAACCCCTAACAAGAACCCAAGACTAAGGCACAACAGCACATGCTGTACCTCTTCGACAATTCTCATATTAACAGCTCTACTCTAGAAATCAAAATGTAGACATTAAAATGTTTCCATAAACCTGCTCATCATCACTGGCAGTTCAATATCAGAGCCATTCATACCACACAAATTCTCATTGTAAAGCAAGCTTAGTTTCTGTGTGAGCAAATACTTATGTCATCTTTATTGACTTCATTTGCAATCAACAGCAAGAATCACAGTACATACTTTTCTGTAGTAACGCTGTGTAATACCAATAGAGAAGCAATAAATGTAAAGGACCAAATTACTTGTCTTTCACAGAACATTTCAATTACAAATTCTCATAATTTCTTAAGTTATTTAGTAGAGGAGGAAGAGTAACACAAACTCTATTGCTTTGAATATCTAAAATATTAGTTAAGTATCAAAGCGAGCCGTGATATCAAAAGTTTTGTGAGTGCCAAGAGAATTACACAAATAAAGCAAAAATAGGAAATAGTCTTACTTTTTTATTTCGATTAACACTGAGAAAATATGTACTTTCTGTGTTCACAAAAGGAGGTCCCCAAGTTCATGTGTCATCACCTGCTCCTGTGAATGATAATATGAGCTGTTAATTGCAAACCAACAGGCTCACTCCTGTGCATACTCTGAGGTAGGAACAAGGTAACTCATCCTTAGGAATCCTTACCCCCTGAGGGCTTCTATAGCTCAACAGAACTTCCCAGATCTCCACTTGTTAATGCCAACTACTAAATCATTCCATACTTGCTTTCACTAACTTGTAGTATTGAAGGTCAAAATCCAGAAGGAAGTATTTTGTTAGTGGTCTTTAGAGTTGATAAACAGCCAACTTAGTGGGGGCATTTTTTTTTTTTTTTTTAGTTTTTGTCAAGCATGTTAATCAATTCCTTCATTATTTCTTAACATTGAGTATGAAATGAAAGTATGGAGTAAACAAAAGATATGTGTTACATATTATTTAAATCTGAATAATAATGTGAGTATATATGCTAAAGTAGCATAAAGGGCTGAGTACACAACGACTAATAATCTATAAAATATTTCTGTAAACCAGTTGGTGGTGGTGCACGCCTTTAATCCCAGCACTTGGGAGGCAGAGGCAGGCAGATCTCTGTGAGTCTGAGGCCAGCATGGTCTACAGAGTGACTTCCAGGACAGACTCCAAAGCTATCCATAAAAACCCTGTCTCGAAAAACCAAAACTCTGTGTGTGTGTGTGTGTGTGTGTGTGTGTGTAATTCTGTACCACCAGAGAAGCCTAAATAGAGACTGGGGCAAGGACTCAGAAGTAAATAATGTGCTTGCTGCACAAACATAAAGACCACAGTTCAAGCCCCAGAACCCACATAAAATTCAGGGGGGAGTGGCAGTCTGCCTTTAGTCCCAGTTCCTACTAGGTAGAGACAGAAAATCCACAGAGCAATATAAATACAAATGTTAACTTGGTTACCAACTAAAATGACAAGAGAATTAGAATGGATGTACTATCTAGGAACAGATGATGCAAAAAAAAAAGCAGTGGTTTAAATTGAGGCCTGAAATCTCAGCACTGAGGATGCTTCAGCAGGAAGACCATGAGTTCAAGAACAGCATGCACTACCTAGCAACAAGTCTCTGTCTGTCTCGGTCTCTCTCTCTGTCTCTCTGTCTCTCTCTGTCTGTCTCTCTCTCTCTGTCTCTCTCTCTCTCAAAAAAAAAAAATCAACAACAGGTATGAGCTGGGTGGTGGTGGCACAAGCCTTTTATCCCAGCAAATGGAAGGCAGAGGCAGGCAGATCTCTGTGAGTTCGAGGCCAGCTTGGTCTACAAATCAAGTTTCAGGACAGGCAGGGATATTACACAGAGAAACCCTGTCTCAAAAAAAAAAAAAAAAAAAGAAAAGAAAAAGAAAAAGAAAAAAGAAAAAGGAAAAGAAAAGAATAAGAAGAGGAGGAGGAGGAGGTATGGTATTGAAATAGGACTGGAATAAAGAAGCTAGAACTTTATAGAACCTGGAGCGGGAGGTGGGAAGTTCAGCATTCTTCAGCATATCCAGCAAAGACAAAAAGTGGAGTATATCACTGACTGGTGGGTGAGGTGTTGCCTCTGGAAAACAGCACTTGATAAGTATGTCTGCCAGTCAAGATTGACAAGCCCAGGCTCAATAGATGCAATGATGGCATTCACCTTGGTGCTGATGAGAATTTTCTGCTAACTGCTTTAGGCTCATGAAAATCTATTTAGCAGGAAGTTGAGTCTCCCAGGTATTCTACTTTGAAGGGCTTATCGATTATTGAAAATTAATAAGTTCATACTATTATAAATTATTACCTTTTGAGTCTTGTGGATAAATAGCTACTATCAAACTGGACTAGGCCATTCTCACTGATTTGAGAATTCTGCCTCAGGTCCTTAAGAATCAAATCTTTGAAAACAAATGATAATATAGTTTCATCATTGTTTTTGAGACATGTTACTATTTAGCACATGCTGGCCTAGAACTCCTCAGGTGGTAAAGAATGACCTTGAACTTCTGATCCTTTTGCTTCCACCTCTCCAGTGCTGGGATTACAGGGGGCACCAACGCACAGAACAATAATGACAATTTTGGAAAACTCCAAAATAAACAAGCTAAAGAATCGTGTAGAGGACAAGAAGAATGGGGGTTATACATAAATATTTGTTAGAGAACAGGGGCATGCTGCGTTGACACTTTCCTGAGCATTTTATCAATAACAGCATGAACTAGCAAGTTGCCAAAATACTAAAAAGGCACCAAATAAAGTGAGAAACGTGTGCCCAGAGGATGTTTGCTTCGTATGCAAAGGAGAAAGAATGAGCTGGAAAGATGTTACATTCTAGCACTGGAGTCTGAGGCTTTAAGGCTCCAGGCCAATCTGGGTTAGGTAGAAATGCTACAATTAATTAATTAATTAATTAATTAATTAATTAATTTTTGAAAGTAAAAACTTCCAAATTATTTATCTAAAATTAGCTTTTTCCCTCAAACTATTGTGATAGTAAAAATAGCAAAGCATTTCTTTTATTTGAAAATAATGACGTAGGTTGGGGTATTTGGGTCTCCTGTTGAAGAACCTTGGTTCTTTTTCCTTCTCTCTATCTGTATTCTATTTCTTTCTTTTTCTGCTCTTTGGCCCTGCAGCCCCAAGTCAGGGAGAGTAGTCACACTAACCCATGGGACCACACATAGGGGCTGAGTAGCATCCGGATCAGAACTGAGTACTTGTACATTCTTTATTAAATGTGAGAGCTTGAACAAGTCACCTTACTTCTTGATGCCCGTGTTTGCTCACTGTTACATTAGGCCGAGTTCATCAGCACATAGAGTTGTCACAAAGATTGAGCAAACGTCGGTGGAGGGCCCAGAGCTCGGCCAGCACTCGGTAGCTGTCGGCACTGTGATTCCCTATCGTAACAGAACTTCCCAGTACAGGAGAGGGGACTGGCTTGAGCCTGTTCTTGATACATATAAGTACAAGATAAATAAGTAGGTACAGAGAAAGATGGGGAGTGGGGAAAATGCCTCTTTCCCATTATTTTCTCACTCACTTTATGGCTACACTTATCCTGGATTATTTAAAGAACTACCAAGAACATGTACTAGCCTGACTCTACTTCTTAAAGGTAAATAGATTTACCTGGTCTTCCCACCTTTATAATTTCTGCTCCAAGGTCACCTAAATTCATCGTGGCAAATGGTCCTGCCAGTACTCTATAATGTCAAACAGTGACAGATGAATGACCATTTTGAAAATCTATATATTAACTATTTTAAGTCAATTAACACAGAGAAGCTCATATAATGCTAACAATGACCCAACTTGCTAAAATTGTAATTTTTAGTATTTACCAGGAGCTTTAAAAAATTATAACCCCTCTGATGCAGGAACTTTATTTCTAGAATTTTATCCTGAAGAAGAAATTAAAACAAAAGCAAAGATTTGCATATAAAAACTTTATTCAGGCAACTGAGTGATATTTATAAATGTCATCTTTCATTAACTTAGTGAACAGAGGAAACTATTCAAAATATATTGGTACATTCAAAATATAGGTTAAAAACACAACTTCTATATAGTTCCAATTTGGAGGAAAAGCTAATTATGCACAAATATGTATATTGGAAAAATCATAAATACTACACTTACTATCTTTGAAAATAATGACAGTCCAGAATTTCTGTTTATTCACCAACATTTCAAAGTAAGCATTTAAATATCTCTTTATAGCCTTTTCAAAAAAAGTGGGGGACTCAATCACTAAACTGAAAATAATCCAACACAAACCTTGTTAGATCCAGATTTCTCACACCCTCCAGGGGCTTCATACTATCAGTATCTGGCAAAACAGACAACATTGAAGGGTATGGATTACAAATTTCTAAGTAAAACAGAATTCTTCATGTTCTAAGTAATCTGTTAGTATCCAAAGCAATTTTCCTTCACAATCATTCTGTTTGATAGGTAACACAGAAACCTTGGCCTGTCTCATTAAAAAGAATCTACACGGGGTCTGACAGAAGCATAATGAAAGGATTTCCAACCTCTCTCCTCCGCAGGCCAGAAACCCAGGGACCAGGAAGCAGGAAGGCTGCGAAGATGGAAGGCCGCCACTCCAGCCTCTCTCACCAAGCACCATCTGGAGCGTGCTGGAGCGTGCTGGAGCCAGAGGGATGCGACAGCTTCACCTTTCCAGTCGGCACAACTGCCAGTATTCCAGAGAGTACTATTCTAACTTCGTACTTCCTGTTATTAATTCCTGCCCTGGCCTGCACGTCTCCTGGTGGTTTCTAGGCTGTTCTGTGTCTGTCTTTACCCACTCCTTTATTGTGCACCTTCTCCTTGTACTGTTCACCTGCCCCTCATACACTCCCCTCTTACTCCTGGCTTCCTTTTTCTCCCAGCCTTATACCTCTCTTTTTATTTCCTGATTACACCACCCCTAGCTTTAACAGTCTCTAAAATCTGTGGGTCCTAACAGTATTTTGGCTTTCCACTCCCAGTTTGTTGCCCACCATATTGATTATTTTTTTATTTTCAAAGTTGATCTAAATCTAATACTTATCCCTATCTTTGCTTACCTACTTCCCTCTCATGCCTAATCTTAGTTACTAAAATTAGTATATGCCCTACTACCCATGTTTGTCTATCCTCTAACACTCTCTGAAGGCAAAGGGACTGACTGTATTAGCTAGCTCTGTGTCAACTTGACACAAGCTGGAGTCATCAGAGAGGAAGGAGCCTCAGTTGAGGAAATGCCTCCATGAGATCCAGCTGTAAGGCATTTTCTCAATTAGTGATCAATGGGAGAGTGCCCAGCCCATTGTGGGTAGTGCCATCCCTGGACTGGTGGTCCTGGGTTCTAGAAGAAAACAGGATGAGCAAGCCAGAGCACATGAGTAAGCAGTACCCCTCCACGGCTTCTGCATTAGCTCCTGCTTCCAGGATTCTGCCCTGATTGAGTTCCTATCCTGACTTCCTTCAGTAATGAACATAAAAATGGAAGTGTAAGCTAAATAAACCCGTTTCTCCCCAACTTGCTTTTTGGTCAAATGGTGTTTTGTCACAGCAGTGGAAACTCTCAAGACAGGGAGCACAACTGTTACCTAGCTAACACAATGTTTAAACAGGCCAATCTGATATAGAAAAATCCCTCACCGAAACGTCCAAAGTTATTATGGACTGTCTCAAATTGACAGTTAAAACTAACCACTGGGATTGGTAACATGGCTTAGCTGCTAAAGGCAGTTACTTCAACCCTGACACCCTGAGTTCCACACCTGGAACACACAGAGTAGAAGAAAACCAGCTTCCACAAGTTGTCCACTGACCTACAAACATTCACTGGGGACATGCACATCTTTTTGCATACACACACTTGCATAACCAGCTCTAGGAAGAATTGGCGAAGGGGGAAACATGTTCAAAATATATTATGTGAAAAAATTTAAAACCAGCCTGTGGTGGTGTGGTCAAAATAGTGGTTAATGGCTAGACAGTGGTGGCACACACCTTTAATCCCAGAAGTCAGGAGACAGAGGAAGGCTGATCTCTGTGAGTTTGAGGCCAGCCTGGTCTACAAATCGAGTTCAGCCAGGGCTGTTATACAGAGAAACCCCATCTCAAACAACCTAAAAAAAAAAAAAAACGCACTCAAAAGGCAGAAAGACAGACATGGCCATATGTAAAGGGTTGCTGATCAGGACAGTTCCAGATTTCTTAAAGATTTTTTTCCCTCTTTTTTTTTTTTTTTTTTTTTTTAGTGTGTGTGAGTGTGTGTATGTGTTTCTCAGACAGAAAGAATCGGCACGGGAATGTATGCAGACACCAATGGGAACCAGAAAAGGGTACTGGATCCCCTGGAAATGGAGCTACAGCAGTTTGTGAGCAGCCCAAAGTGTGTGCTGGGAACTGAACTCTGGTCCTCTGCAAGAGCTGCAAGCAGTCTTAACCACAGGGCCATCCCTCCATCTTCAAGTATCAGATTTCTCAATAACATCACTAGAAGCTAAAATGGAGGGAAACTTTTTTAATTGAGGATATATAAATTTCTTCCCTAAGTTCTAAATCCAATCAAAATACAAAGCATGTGTGAAAGTATAAAAATAATATTGAAAACCTTTATCGCCAGGTATCCTTTCTCAGAAAAAAACTGCCGCTAGGTGTCACTATTCAACAAAAAGATGAGTAACGAACAAAGAATAGTGCGTTACACAAAGGAGGGGAGCTCAAGAGGGGATGCTGAGGATCAAAATGGGGTACAAATGATTCGGGATACTCAAAATGGAGTGGGAAAAAACTGTTAAACGGGGTTGGGGATTTAGCTCAGTGGTAGAGCGCTTGCCTGGCAAGCACAAGGCCCTGGGTTCCATCTCTCAGCTCAAAGAAAAAAGAACAAAAGAAAAACTGTTAAACGAAGCTCAGACACATGGACAGATGAACCTTTGAACTGGGCTGCAGACACACCACACCACTCTGTGTGAACTGACTTTTGAATACTGTTAGGTCTGATGATCTGTACAATGGACCCCATTACCCAGACTACTCTGAGACAGCACATCCAATCCCATTTTTACAAGATGACATTTTATAATCACCTGTAATAATTTCTGACTAACAACTATTATTATTTCCATCCAACTACATTGTAATTTAAAATTATAAATACATGAGAGCTGCCCCAGGAAAGGATAGCAGAAACTGCACGGGAACTGCTGCTCCCTTGAGATCTCAAAGGCCCGAAGGGATCCCTAGGAAGGGATTTACCACCTCTGCTCTACCACACACCAGAACACTGGTGCTCCAGAGACCAGTGGATCCTGCTCAACCCTCCTACATATGGCATCAAGTGAAGCCAGACCGGATAGAGCCAGACAAATGCTGTGGATATCGCTCTGTGTAAATAAAGTTCTGATTGGCCAGTGGCCAGGCAGGAAGTATAGGCGGGACAAGAGAGAAGAGAATTCTGGGAAGTAGAAGGTTGGAGAGAGACACCGCCAGCCGCTGCCATGACAAGGAACATGTAAAGACACTGGTAAGCCACAAGCCATGTGGCAAAGTATAGACTAACAGAAATGGGTTAACTTAAGATAGAAGAAGCAGATAACAAGAAGCCTGCCACGGCCATAGAGTTTCTAAACAATGTAAGTTTCTGTGTACTTTCTTGGTTGGGTCTGAGCGACTGTGGGACTGGCGGGTAAGAGAGATTTGTCCTGACTGGGCCAGGCAGGAAACTCTAACTACAAATGGCGCCCAACGTGGGGCAAGAATTTCCACCTAAAACCTGAGAAAAAAGATTCTAAAACGGAGCTAAATACAGCTTCCTAGTTGTCTCTCTCAAGTTAGCGGCAGCCTGCTGGTTTGAGCTACTATGGCGGGTTCCTGGCGTGTGCGTCTGACCTGCAGTGTGGTGGGAATGAGGAGTCTATAAGCAGCACTTCACTCTGCTGCATGGTGGATTTAGCCTTTGCTAGTTAAAAAAAAAAAAAAGTTTCTGGGCTATGTACTGCTTTGATAGAACTGCTTCTAGACCCAGAGCTGGCGGTAAACTGTACCACCACCATGTTGGGAAGCTGAGGTGGGTGGAGCCAGCAGCCACAGCGCTGTTTCAGTCTTACAAAGATGGATATTACACAGAGAATCTGGTTTGTCTTGTCTTTGGGATTTTTAACTACAAAAAAAGATTTGATCATAAAAACTGTTGAGTTAAACAAATATGTAAATTTTAAAGGTACCTTGACTTCAAAATTTGGATATAAGATATGTTGCTTTGGAAAAGAGTCTCTGCTTTTGTTTCCACAGAAAGCCAGAGGCTATGGATTTGTTCCAGATTAAGATATATCAGGTTTGATCAGCCAAGACCACCTGAAAGGTCTCCGATGACACCATGGCCCAGATGATCTGACATCCAAAATGGTTTCAAGGCAACTGGCTCAGAGGTTCACCCTAATGGACTACTCCATAATCCTAAAATTTTCTTTGTGTCCCCATAAGATACAGCGCCCCCCTCCAGCAGGAAGTAGTAAGAGAAACTACGCCCACCTTCCCAAAATTATCAAGCTGGCTGTGGAGATGTAATTGGCTCACTCCTTCTCTAAACCCAGACATATTGCTAAAAGAAAAGGTTAAGAGATTCTTGTGTCCCAAATCAGAAGAGCCCTCTGGTGTGGGACAGAGAAAAACCAATATTTTTCTTTAAAGTAGATTGATTATAAACACGATCTCTTTCTAAAGAAGAAAATGGGATATGATATAGATATAATAGGATGAAAGGATAGATTAGGGAACTTACTTCTAAAGAACAACAACTTGTTTAAAATGTTTTACATTGGTTTAGATTTTAGTCTATTGATACAAACTTAGTTAATTTTGTTATATTGTGTGTATATTTCTACTCTTGTTTAAGGTATTATGTTTATATAGCTCATTTAAAATTGTAATGAATAATTAAAAATAGATTGATAATTAGTCATCTATGATAATCATACTCGTAGCCATGTTAGTTAAGTCTTCTAGGTATACACAGAGATATTTCAGATAGATAGGTAATCTTCAAAAACTTCAAAGACCTACAGAATATGGCATTTAAAATATTTTTAAAATTTAGACTTTCTGGACAGTGAGACATGTCTGCTCCTGGCAGCACCGATTTGCTTCAGAGAGGAAGATGGGCATTGAAAACACTTCATATCTTATCTTCACCTTGGCAAAAATAGCCATTTGGGCTAGAAACTGTTCTTGCCTGGACTGCTTGATCGACTGGACATGCAGGACCCATAGAAAGGTGACCAGTGAACTTTGCTTTCAAAATGGTCCTTCAGATCCTGCTTCACAGAGGAAACTGCCAGACATTCTACAAGACACTGAGAGAAGTGACCAAGAGACTCTAGCCCTGTGGGCTGAAGACAAATGCCCCAACTTTACAAAGGAACATTAGGTGACTGTTCAGGCTGCCAGCTGTCTCTGTCTACCCTGCAAGACTCCCAAAAGTTGCTTGCATCCTTCTCCCGGTTCTCAGGTAATATTATATCCTTCTGAGGTCTTTGATGTGGTTGAAGACTAGATAGTTATAATTTTCTCAGTTATGATAAAAGATAAGTTAGATATAAAACCTTGGACTCACAAATATAAGATAGATAGGATATCTTCTTTAATATTATAACTGTAATTCTTGCTTGATAATTGTTTTGTTATATGTAATTGTACTATGTAAAAGTTAAACCTTCCTTTAAAAAAAAGAAAAGGGGAAGTGCTGTGGATATCGCTCTGTGTAAATAAAGTTCTGATTGGCCAGTGGCCAGGCAGGAAGTATAGGTGGGACAAGAGAGAAGAGAATTCTGGGAAGTAGAAGGTTGGAGAGAGACACCGCCAGCCGCTGCCATGACAAGGAACATGTAAAGACACTGGTAAGCCACAAGCCATGTGGCAAAGTATAGACTAACAGAAATGGGTTAACTTAAGATAGAAGAAGCAGATAACAAGAAGCCTGCCACGGCCATAGAGTTTCTAAACAATGTAAGTTTCTGTGTACTTTCTTGGTTGGGTCTAAGCGACTGTGGGACTGGCGGGTAAGAGAGATTTGTCCTGACTGGGCCAGGCAGGAAACTCTAACTACAGACAAATATGAGAACTTTAACCTTCCACACATCACAGCTGTGCCAGCAACTCATGCTATAAGTATTCTGTTTTTATTTCTGTCTTATACATATTTAATTTCTACTCTTGCATATATGCCTCGTGGCTGTTTGGAGTGTGCTTGTATATTGCTCAGTTAGAATGCAGGGCTGTTGTTCATGTTTCTCCACCCAGATACCATAAGACATACTTTCTTACACTTTCCAGCTTCCTCTTATTACTCTTCTGCTCCCTACATGTTCTCTTCTTTCTCTCGTTCTTATCCCAGCCTCCTGTATCTTCTTGGCTGTAATTTTCCAAAAATGTAATAATCTCTAAAAATCTCTGGATCTGGAGCTAGAGAGATGGCTCAGTGGTTCAAAGTGCTAACTGCTCTTGTAGGGGACCAGGCTCAGTTCCCAGAGCCTATATCAGATGACTCACAAGTGCCTGTGACTTTGTGGGCACCTTCATGCACACAGTGTACACGTACATGTTCACACACCTGCATACACACAAACACAAATCAAAACAATAAATTTTTTAAATAAACAAATAGAATCTATGGACCCCAAACATATCTGAACTTTTCCCTCGCAGCTACTTTACCCACCTCATTCTTTTCTTTTCAAAGTAGATCTTAATATTTAATTCTCATCCTATCCACTGTACTTTTCTCCCACCCACATGTTTAGTAAAAATCTAAATGTACTCTACACTCCCCTCGTTTGCTCATCTTCCAAGAGTTACTGGAGTCAAGGTAGCCACTGCACAATGAAAACACAAGCACCTATTGTCGCCATCCCAGTTAACACACTACTCAGGGAATAATGCCAAGTTTGCACTAAGTACCCTGAGCTCCTGGACTGAGGAACTATTTTCTAAACTACACACTCAACTCTACCACATCCAAGTGAGACTTGAATATTACAAATACTTCCATGAAAAGAATATAGCTAAGAAATAACACAAGTAAATCCCAATGCAGTTACTAAGAAATATGAGAAAACAAGACAACATAACACCTCCAAAAATTACTAATCCTACGGTAATGGTTAAGAGTGAGTTAGATGAAATCTTGCACAGAGAACTTAAATGATTATAAATATGTTGAAAAAAGCAAAGAAAAAATAAGCACCTGAATAAGAACACAAACAAGTAAATAAAATAAAGGAGGTGAAAAAATATGAAATATGAACTCAACAAACAGAAATACTGAGGAAAACGATCTAAAATGGTAGAAATGAAGAATATAAGACATCAAATAAAAAAACTGTAGCATGTCTCATCTATAGAATGGATCAAGGAAAGAACAGACTAACTCAGCTTGAAGACAAGGTAGAAGAACTGGAACACTCCAACAAGGACAAAAATAAGTTAATAAGGTACCAGGAAGAATCCAAAATGGATATGACACTTTGAAAAGACCAAATATACAGATAATAGGCATAGAAGAAGAGTCTAATCTAATGCCAAAGAAAGCATTTTTAAATAGTCATATGGGAAATTTCTCAGAACTAGAAAAACAGATGCCAATCCAGATGCAGGAAGCAATTAGGACTCCAAACAGACAAGATTAGAAAGGACCTCCCTTTATCATATAATAATTACAAAACTAGCCCAGAACCCCCATCTGGACCAGAGGTGAGTGCCTGGGGTTATAGTCAGAAAGGCAACTGCCACTGGGTCTCACCCCTGGGCACCACCCATCCCTGGAGGACCTGCCCAACTTGGCCCCAGTTTCTGGCCAATGAGCGGGCCCTGCGGGAAGGCTCCCCTTTTCCAAGACTGCAGGAAGATCCTGCAGTCTCCACACCCTGCCCCCACACCCATTTGCCCTAGACCCCAGCCACTTCCTGAGAATCAGAGACCAGCCCCAAGTTTCCATCCTGCCCTGTAACTCCCACCTGGACCTGAGGTGAGTGCCTGGGGTCACACCCAGAGAGGCCTGCACCTGGGTCACAGGCAAGTGCACCAGCCATCCTGGGAGGACCTGCCCAACTTGGACCCAGTTTCTGGCCATTTGTCAGGCCCTGCAGGAAGGCTCCCCTTTTTACCCCCACACCCATTTGCCTGAGACCCCAGCCATTTCCTGAGACTCAGAGACCAGCCCTCAGCTCCCATCCACCCTGGAACTCCCATCTGAACAAGAGAGCCCCCAGCTACCATCTGCCTGGGAACACCCATCTGGACCAGAGGTTCCATCCTGTCCTGGAAGTCCTATCTGGACAAGAGGAGCTCCCATCTGGGCAAGATAAGGTGACCCCAGAGACTTACTGAGACTCAGAGTCCAGCCCCCCCAGCTCCTATCCGGCCATCACGCTCATCTGGACCAGAACTCCCAAAGGGCCCAGAGCTTCCATCTGGACCAGAGAGAGGCTCCCTAATTCTGTCAGCTCGATCTGGACCAAGTACACTGATAAAAACAAGAAAGAACCCACAAAGAGACGGGCAGACGTCAAGGCAGAAGAACATACAACAAAATAAAGAGCAATACAGCATCAACAGAACCTAGCCCTCCTCCAACAGCTAGACCTGAACATCACAGAATGGAAGAAGCAGAAGAAAACAAATAACATCTTGAAGAGGCTAGAGCCTTATATAGATGAAATCAAAAATAAAATGGAGGAACAGGCAAACAAAAAATGAGAAGAACGCTATAAAAAACTAGAGGAAAGGACAAATAAAGCAGAAGAAAACAATAAGTCCCTGAAAGAAAATCATGAAAAAGCAAGGGAAACAGTCCAAGACCTGAAGAGGGAAATAGAAAAAAATTAAGAAGACACTAGTAGAAGGAATGCTGTAAATAGAAAATCTTAGTAAACAAACAGGAACTTCAGATGCAAGTATAACCAACAGAATGCAAGAGATGGAAGAGAGGATCTCTGGTGTGGAAGATACAGTAGAAGAAATAGATTCATCAGTCAAAGACAACACTAAAACCAACAAAGTCATGACCCAAAATGTCCAAGAAATTTAGGACACCATGAAAAAACCAAACCTATGAATAATAGGGATAGAGGAAGGAGAAGAATACCAACTCAAAGGCACAGAAAATATATGTAACAAGATCATAGAAGAAAACTTTCCCAACTTAAAGAAGGAAATGCCTATGAAGATACAAGAAGCCTATAGAACACCAAACAGACTAGACCCCTCAAAAAAGTCCCCTCGCCACATAATAATTAAATAACTAAATGTACAGGATAAAGAAAGAATATTAAGGGCAGCAAAGGAAAAATGCCAAGTGACTTATAAAGGCAAACCCATCAGAATAACACCCGATTTCTCAATGGAGATTTTGAAAGCCAGAAGGACCTGGACAGATATAATGCAGACACTAAAAGACCATGGATGCCAGCCTAGACTAATAGACCCAGCAAAACTTTCAATCATCATAGGTGGAGTGAACAAGACCTTCCAAGACAAAACCAGATTTAAACAATACTTATCCACAAACCCAGCCCTAAGAAAGCACTAGAAGGAAAATTCCACCCTAAGGAAGGGAGATATACCCATGAAAACACAGGCAATAGATAACACCACAGCAGTAAACACCAAAGAAGACAAGTACACACAGACTACCACCAAAAAATAAACATAATAACAGGAACGAACAATCACTGGTCATTAATATCCCTTAATATCAATGGACTTAATTCACCTATAAAAAGACACAGACTAACAAAATGGATACGAAAACAGGACCCGTCTTTCTGCTGTATACAAAAAACACACCTCAAATTCAAAGACAGACACCTCCTAAGAATAAAAGACTGGGAAAAAGACTTTCAATCAAATGGTCTTAAAAAGCAAGCGGGTGTAGCCATCCTAATATCCAGCAAAATAGACTTCAAACTAAAATCAATCAAAAGAGATCATGAAGGACATTACATACTCATCCCAGGAAAGATCCACCAAGATGAAGTTTCAATTCTGAACATTTATGCCCCAAACACAAGGGCACCCACATATGTAAAAGAAACATTACTAAAGCTTAAATCATATATAAAACTCCACACATTAATAGTGGGAGACTTCAACACCCCACTTTCACCTCTGGACAGATTGGCCAAATTGAAACCTAACAGAGACATAATGGATTTAACTGATGTTATGGCTCAAATGGACTTAATCGATATCTACAGAACATTCCACCCAAACAAAAAAGGATATACCTTCTTCTCAGCACCCCATGGAACCTTCTCTAAAATCGACCACTTACTTGGCCACAAAGCAAATCTCAACAGATACAAAACTATTGGAATAACCTCCTGTGATCTATCAGACCACCATGGTTTAAAGTTAGATTTCAACAACAAAAAAACTACAGAAAACCTACAATCTCATGGAAACTGAATAATGCTCAACTGAATCACCAATGGGTTAAGGAAGAAATAAAGAAAGAAATTAAAGACTTCCTAGAGATCAATGAAAATGAATACACCACATACTCAAACTTATGGGACACTATGAAAGCAGTGCTAAGAGGGAAATTCATAGCACTAAATGCCCACATAAAGAAGCTGGAGAAATCTCATGCTAGTGATTTGACAGCACACCTGAAAGCCTTTGAACAGGAAGAAGCAAAGTCTCCCAGGAGGAACAGATGCCAGGAAATTATCAAATTGAGAGCTGAAATCAATAAAATAGACATAAAGAGAACAATGCAAAGGATTAATGAAACGAAGAGTTGGTTCTTTGAGAAAATCAACAAGGCAAGCCCTTATCCAAACTAACCAAAAGACAGAGAGAGAGCATCCAAATTAACAAAATCAGAAATGAAAAGGGGGACATAACAACAGACAATGAGGAAATCCAGAGAATCATCAGGTCATACTTCAAAAACCTCTACTAGACAAAACTGGAAAATCTAAAAGAAATGGATAATTTTCTGGATAGGTACCACATACCTAAGTTAAATCAAGACCAGATAAACCATTTAAGTAGTCCAATAACCCCTAAGGAAATAGAATCAGTCATTAAAAGTCTCCCAACCAAAAAAAGCCCTGGTCCACATGGTTTCACTGCAGAATTCTACCAGATCTTCAAAGAAGACTTAATACCAATACTCTTTAAATTGTTCCACACAATAGAAGCAGAAGGAATATTACCAAACTCCTTCTATGAGGCTACAATTACCCTGATTCCTAAACCAAACAAAGATGCAACAAAGAGAGAACTACAAACAGATCTCCCTCATGAACATTGATGCAAAAATACTCAATAAAATACTGGCAAACAGATTCCAAGAACACATCAAAACAATTATCTACCATGATCAAGTAGGCTTCATCCCAAGGATGCAAGGGTGGTTCAATATATGAAAGTCCATCAATGTAATACACCATATAAACAAACTCAAAGAAAAAAACACATGATCATCTCACTAGATGCAAAAAAGGCATTTGACAAAATCCAATAGCCCTTCATCATAAAGATCTTGGAGCAATCAGGAATACAGGGAACATACCTAAACATAATAAAGGCCATCTACAGCAAGCCAACAGTCAACATCAAATTAAATGGAGAGAAACTCAAAGCAATACCACTAAAATCAGGAACAAGGCAAGGCTGTCTCCTCTCACCATACTTATTCAATATAGTACTTGAAGTTCTAGCCAGAGCTATAAGACAACATAAGGAGTTTAAGGGGATACAAATTGAAAAGGAAGAAGTCAAGCTTTCCCTATTTGCAGATGACATGATAGTATACATGAGTGACCCCAAAAATTCAACCAAGGAACTGACACAGCTAATAAAAACCTTCATTCAGCAACATAGCAGGATATAAGATCAACTAAAAAAAAAAATCAGTAGCCCTCCTATATACAATAGACAAACAGGCTGAGAAGGAAATCAGAGATACATCACCCTTTACAATAGCCACAAATGATATAAAATACCTTGAGGTTACTCTAACTAAGCATGTGAAGGACCTATATGACAAGAACTTTAAGTCCCTGAAAAAAGAAATTGAAGAAGATGTCAGAAAATGGAAAGATCTCCCATGCTCATGGATAGGCAGGATTAACATAGTAAAAATGGCGATCTCACCAAAAGCAATCTACAGATTCAATGCAATCCCCATCAAATTACCAACACAATTCTTCACAGACCTGGAAAGAATAATACTCAACTTCATATGGAAAAACAAAAAACCCAGGATAGCCAAAAGAACCCTATACAGTAAAACAACCTCTGGAGGCATCACAATCCCTGACCTCAAGCTCTACTATAGAGCTACAGTAATAAAAACAGCTT
This sequence comes from Onychomys torridus, assembly GCF_903995425.1. Lineage (NCBI taxonomy): Eukaryota > Metazoa > Chordata > Mammalia > Rodentia > Cricetidae > Onychomys > Onychomys torridus. The sequence continues at coordinate 57,847 of NW_023412357.1, forward strand.
GGATATGGCATAAAAACCAACATGTGGACCAATGGAATTGAATTGAAGACCTGACATTAACCCACACACCTATGAACATACAATTTTTGACAAAGAAGCCAAAAATGTACAATGGAAAAAAGAAAGCATCTTCAACAGATGGTGCTGGCATAACTGTATGTCAACATGTAGAAGGCTGCAAATAGATCGATATCTGTCACCATGCACAAAACTTAAGTCCAAGTGGATCAAAGACCTCAACATAAATCCAGTTACTCTGAACCTGATAGAAGAGAAAGTAAGAAGTACTCTTGAATGCATTGGCACCAGACATCACTTCCTAAACAACACCAGTAGCACAGACACTGAGGGAAACAATTGATCAATGGGACCTGTTGAAACTGAGAAGCTTTTGTAGAGCAAAAGACATGGTCAACAAGACAAAGAGACAGCATACAGAATTGGAAAAGGTCTTCACCAACCCCACATCTGACAGAGGACTGATATCCAGAATATATAAAGAACTCCCAAGAAATTAG
>NW_023412358.1:0-21649 GCF_903995425.1 Onychomys torridus
TGTTGGCTGTGAACATGAAAATCACCATGTGTCAATTACAAATTTACAAAAATATAAAACTTTCTTATGCTAATATTTTTCCTATTAATTACATAACTGACTGTCAATTTTACAATTCTGAAATAATTTTCTGCTTTCTGTGTGCAGGAAAATGAGGCCAGTTTCCCAGAATATGCAAAATGATATGTAAAATAAATTATCACATCTATTTTGTTTTCAGTTAACTCTGAATTACATCGCTAACATCACATAAAAAATACTTCACCTTCTCTTTTATACATGGAACAGAAAATGAGGCTGATGGTAAAGCAACTCAGTAAGGACAGATGATGTTAAGGTACAGTGTGGATGTTTGGGAGTTCCAAGTTGAGGCTCAAAATAGCCTGTGTGTTAAAGAGCACTGAGTGATCTTACAGAAGATCCAGTTCAGTTATTAGCATCCAGTCAGCATTTAACTCCAGTTCAAAGGGATTCAAAATATCTGACCTATAAAAGCAACTGTACCTATAGCACATACAAAGACACAAACACACACTCACACACACACACTCACACACACACACACACACACACACACACAACACTGAAAAAGAGAGAGAGACAAAGATAGATATGATAGAGAAGGTCATCGCCCAATGACAGAGAAATGGATGAGATCTACATGAACAACCTGGACAACAGTGGGAGTAATGAAGGGCAAGGTTCAAGGGAAAGAAAGCTTAGGGGAGCAGGAGATCCCAGCTGGATCAAGAACAGAAAGGGAGAACAAGGAGTAACAGACCATGATAAGTGAAGACCACATGAGAACAGGAAGAAGCAAAGCGCTCGAGAGGTCCCCAGAAATCCACAATGATATATCCTTTGCAGACTGCTGGGAGTGGTCAAGAGAAAGCCTGAACTGACCTAGTCTGGTCATCAGGTGACTAAACACACTAACAGTCGTGCTGAACTCTAATCCAATAACTGATGGAAGTGGATGCAGAGATCCTTGGCCAGGCCCCAGGTAGAGCTCCAGGAGTCCAATTGTTGAGAAAGAGGGGACTTAAGAGTGTGAATTGTTGGGTTGGGGATTTAGCTCAGTGGTAGAGCACTTGCCTGGCAAGCACAAGGCCCTGGGTTCAATCCCCAGCTCCAAAAAAAGAGTGTGAATTGTTGAGACCCAGATTGGAAAAAGCACAGGGACAAATAGCCAAATGAATGGAAGCACATGAATTATGAAGCAAAGGCTGTGGAGCCCCAAGCTGGATCAGGCCCTCTGGATAAGTGAGACAATTGAATAGCTTGAACTGTTTGGGAGGCATCCAGGCAGTGGGACCTGGACCTGTCCTTAGTGCATGAGCTGGCTGTTTGGAACCTTGGACTACACAGGGACACTTTGCTCAGCCTGGAAGGAGGGGACAAGACCTGCCTGTACTGAATCCACCAGTTTTAAATGAATCCCCATGGGAGTCTTGGCACTGAAGGACATGGGAATGGAGGAAAGGGAATGGGAAAAAGGGGTGGTGGGGAGGACGGTAGGACAGGGACCCATGGCTGATGTGTGAAAATAAAACACAAATATAATAAAGAAAAAATAAAATAAAGTCAATCTTAAAATGGATGTGTAAACTGAGGAATGTGTTCTTAAGGATGTATCATGACCTAGGAATGGAACATAGAAGATAACTAAAGATAACCACTCCAGCATAAGCTGTCTTCAGTGTTTGTGAACTTATCCTTTCTGACAGGTGTAAGGTGGTATCTCAGAGTCATTTTGATTTACATTTCCCTGATGGTTAAGGATGTTGAGCACTTTGTTAGATGTCTTTCAGACATTTGAGCTTCCTCTGTTTAGAATTCTCTGTTTATCTCTATAGTCCATGTTTTATTGGACTGTTGGGCATTATGATGTCTAATTTCTTGAGTTCTTCATATATTCTGGATATCAGCCCTCTGTTGGACGTGGGGTTGGTGAAACTTTTCCCATTCTGTAGGTTGTCGCTTTGTCTTGTTGACCGTGTCCTTTGCTCTACAAAAGCTTCTCAGTTTCAAGAGTCCCATTTATTAATTGTTTCTCTCAGTGTCTGTGCTACTGGTGTTATATTTGGGAAGTGATCTCCAGTGCCAATGCGTTCAAGAGTACTTCCTACTTTCTCTTCTATCAGGTTCAGAGTAACTGGATTTATGTGAGGTCTTTGATCCACTGGAGTTATGTTTTGTGCACGGTGACAGATATGGATCTACTTGCAGCCTTCTACATGTTGACATCCAGTTATAAAAACACCATTTGTTGAAGATGCTTTCTTTTTTCCATTGTACAGTCTTGTCTTTTTTGTCAAAAATCATATGTTCATGGGTGTGCAGATTAATGTCAGGTGGATAAGGTAAGTGATTTCCTTTTCTCCTCTATCCTTGTCATATCAAATTCTAATACAATAAATACTAGCCAGTAGAAATTAACCTTCATATCACCTAAGCTCAATTTCTCCATGTTCTATGACTCAAGGATATGGAGTCTTCAATGAAAGGTCCATACTGACAAGATCTGAAAAGAAACCAAGTGCATTGGCCATAACATTGAAATACTTATGGGGTCAATTGTAACCCACTGTCTAACAACTAAGAGGAAAGCCAGCTGTTCCAAAACTTGGAATTTTCTTTATATTTCTGTTGTCTCTTTTAGTGGAATTATTAACCCAATCTAAGGGAACTCCAACTAAACTCTCAATATACATCATTGTATGTATTCAAGGAGAAGTAATTTTCCATATGAGCATTTTGAAATGTATTTAAGGTTGGTTATCCCTCTCTCTATTCCATGCTCTATCTTCTCCTCACATCTGCTGCAAAATATTGTTTTAAGATATGTTAAGTTTGTTTATGCTGTGGAGCATTCATTTAATGTGCAAAGATGCATTGTATTGTTTCGTGTGGCATTTTCTTTAATACTGAAGCTCTGTCACTTTGCCTGCCTAAAACACCTGATTGGACCAAAAGTTCTGAATGACCAGTAATAAGGCAGGAGAAAGATAGGCTGGGCTGGCAGGCAGCGAGAATAGATAGAAGGAGAAATCTGGGAGAAGGGAAGAAAAACACAAAATAAGACTGAGTCCGCCACATAGTCACACAGCCATCCACAGAGTGAGACTGAAGGTAAGATTACAGAAGTGAGAAAAGAAGAAAGCCCCACAGGCAAGTAGATGGGATAATTCAAGTAAAGAAACATCGGATAGACATTAGCCAAGTTAAGGCTGGGTATTTATTAGTAATAGTAAGTCTCTTTGTGTATTTACTTGGGAGCTTGGTGATAGGGCCACCAAAAATCAAAGAGCCAATAGAGTAAAATCAAGAAACAACACACATCTGCCCCTGCCATTAAAACCTTTCTGTACCTTGACTGCTCTTTATTCCACTATAGAAGGTTGTAACATTCACCATCCTTTTAAAGTACTATTCTAATGGCAAACTGACAAATTTTCCTAATATCTATGGATATATCAAATGAAACACACACACCACACACACCACACACACACACACACACACACCTGAAGTTTTAAGAATAAACTCCTGAAATTATATAAAACATATGGTGCTTCTACATCTGGATCAAAGTTAGTTTACTCAAAATGTGTGTTTCCAGATCTAACTACTTTATTTGTGAGGTATGTCTTGTTACTCATTCTTCCATGATGGAATTAATGTAAGAGTAGCTGTAGTTGGATGTTTTCCTGTGTCCCAGTCAGCTGGCCATTGGGACAAATCTCTCCCACAAGTAAACACACAGAAGTTTATATTAATTATAACTGCTTGGCCATTGGCTCAGTCTTATGACTGACTAGCTCTGACACTTAAGTTAACCCATAATTCTTATCTATGTTTAGCCATGTGGCTTGGTACTGTTTCTCCCTTCTGCCTTGTCATTATGCTTCTTCTGTGTCTGGCTGAAAGCTCCTGACTCTGTCCTCCATCTCCCCAGAATCCTCCTCATCTGTTTCCCCCCTATACTTCCTTCTGGCTACTGGCAATCAGAGTTTTATTTATCAACCAATCAGAGCAACACCTATTCAATTCATACAGAACAACATCCCATAGCACTTCCCCTTTTCTGTCTAATAAAAAAGGAAGATTGTAACTTTAACATAGTAAAATTACATTTAACAAAAACAGTTATCAAGCAAGAATTATAGTTACAATATTGAGTCTATTTGTATTTGGCAAAATTAAAGAAAATATTCTATTATCTATCCTACATTTGTGAGTCTAAATTTCAGATCTATTTATCTTTTATCATAAACAAGGAAAATTATAAGTACCTAGTTTTCAACTACATCAAAGACCTCAGAAGGATATAATATTACCTTAGTAAACAGAAAGAGCATTATAAGCAACGTCCAAAATTCTAGAATGACAGAGACAGCTGCCTGCCAGGACAGACATCCAAATTTCCTCTGTATCATTGTGGCATCCATCTTCAGCCAATAGGTCTAGAGTTATTTACTTGCTTCTCCCTGTGTCCTATAGAACATTTAGCAGGAACCTAAAGAACCAGCTCATCTTGGAAATTTCAGTGGTCACCTTCCTATGGGTCTGCATATCTACTTTACACAACATACTGTCAAGCAGTCAATGCAGGACACTTTTTTACCCAGTGGCTAACTTTTGCCACAAAGAAAGCAGACCCAAAATGAGTTCCTTCAATGCCCATTATCCTCTCTGAAGTAGAATGGTGCTGCCAGAAGCAGGCATGTCCCAATGTCCAGAGTCAAAGTGCTTAAAACATTTTAAATGCCATATTCTGTAGGCTTTCAAGTGTTTGAAGATCACCTACATAATTGAAATACACTTTTATATACCTAAAATACTTAACTAACAAACATGACTATAAGTTTGAATATCATGGATGACTAATTATTAATCTGTATTTCTTAATTATACATTACAATTTCAAATGAGCTGTACAAACATTAACCTTAAACAAGAGTAGATATATACATACAATATAACAAAATTAACTTTAAATTTGTATCAATAAACTAAAATCCATAGCAATATAAAACATTTTAATCAAGTTGTTACTCTTTTTTCTCCTTTTTTATTTATTACATTTGTATTTTAATTTTACACATCAGCCATGGCTTCCCCTGTCCTCCCCCCGACCACACCCTCACCTTCCCCCCAGCTCCTCCCCTCCATCCCCATGTCCTCCAGTTGTTGCTCTGTATCCTATCATATCTATTAATATCCCTTTTCTTCTTTAGAAAGAGATTGCATTTATAATCAACCTCCATTCAATAAAAATATACATTTATAAAGTATATTTTGAGAATTTGGGCATAGCTTCTTACACTACTTTCTGCTGGTTGTTGGCAGTGGTCATCTTATGGGGATCCTGAGAAAACTAAGAATTATGGTCAAGTCTTGACTGGAGTAGTCTGTGATGCTGCATTATCTGAGCCAGTTGTCTTGAAGCTGATTTTGCATGTTGGAACATCCAGAGACCTCTCAGAGGCTTTTCCTTTATGAAAACATATTAGCTTGGAAGTGATCCATAGGTTCTCATTTCCTGTGGAAACAGGAGCAGAACCTCTTTTCCAAAACAACATATCCTTAGATACAAATTTTGAAGATCACTGTAAATATATATATTTAAATTTATTTTAGCAGCCTTTACAATCAAATGTCTTTCTGCAGTTAAAAATCCCAAAGACAACACAATCCAGAAACTCTGTGTAATATCCATCTTATGTGGCTTATTTTTTATATTACCTTTACTGTCTCTTTAAAGACTTTATTTTTAAAACTATTTCTTTATACAACTGTCTATGTTCAATTTCTTACCTCTTCCAAACCTACGTACATTTTCACACACACTGTAAACCATTTAAAGTCTTATTCTATCTTAATCTGTCTTATTGTGAATCTATTGCTTTCAAATGCAGTGGCTAGTACTGAAGCCTGGGCTGCTGACTCTGCCCATTTCAACTTCCCAATATAGTGGTAGTACAGTTACCACCAGCTCTGGGAGCCATGTGCACCACCAACTCTTGGAAGCACTGGGTCTATGACTCCATCAAACCAGCATGTAGCCCAGAAACCAATTTTTTTCTCTGTTCTAGCAAAAGTTATATCCACTATGTACCATGCTGCTGTGCAGCTTGGAGACACCTCTCTGTACAGTGGCAGGAATCTACAATACTGCACTCAAGCCACATGCCACTGCCAATCCTCCATACTGTAGTTCGTGGCTTACATGAGAGCCAAAACTAGAAAGCTCGTTTTTGTTCTATTTTGGAATTTTCTTTTTAAAACTTTCTCTGGTTTTAGGTGAAAACTCTTGTTCTACATTGTGCAGTCAAATGTAGTTGGACGTTTTCCTCTGTCCAAGCTGGCCAGCAGTCAGGACAAATCTCTCCCACTCATGTCCCCAAGTAAATATACAGAGGCTTATATTAATTATAACTGCTTGGCCAATGGCTTAAGCTGATTACTGACTACACTTAAATTAAACCACATTTTTATATGTGGCCATGGGGCTTGGTATCTTTTCTCAGTTCTACATTGTCATCTTTCTTCCTCTGTGTCTGGCTGGTGAATCTTGACTCTGTCCTTCCTCGAATTTCCAGAACTCTCCTCATCTGAGTGACCACCTGTATTTCCTTCCTAGCTATGAGCCAATCAGCTTTTTATTTATCAACCAGTCAGAGCGACACATATTCACAGCATACACAACAACATCCCACCACAAATATCTGGTGACTTTGGGTCAGCATTGAGAAGGATGTGCAAAGACTGTGTTCCTTGCAGAGTTTATCCTGTTGGTATGCTGAAGCACAACTTCATTGCTGGGAGACATGCCTTACTGAGAATAGGCTTACACACTGTGTGTTGTGAACATAATAGCTGTTTGAAATTTAACATTCCTCATGTTATAGAAAGTTCTGGCTACCGTGTTCCTTATTGGCTTAAAGGAAAATATATCTTCTGTGAATTATCTAAGGATGATTATATGATATGATGAACTACAAACTTTATCACTCTGGACACTCAATAAGCACTTATGTCTTCCAGGTATATAGAGGCTAATGGAGAATAGTGATTGGTGGTAGTCTAACTAGGGTTTTCTGAGCCCATCTTGAGATACTCCTGTAGCTCTAGAATAATTAAAGTGCAGTGTTATGGGAACTTTATCTGGAGTAACATGAACAAACCATGTAATACATTTCATAAGGCACCACTGACAGAAATAAAAATCAATGCCATCCAAGTATGGTGTGGGGAACCAGTGAATATAATTTTGATTATTAAACCAATGCATTGGTATGTGGCTGCTTAAGGAGGTTTGGAGAATTTTTATATAACTAATACCACCAAATAAAACCCATACCTCTTTCTCTCTTATCTCTCTTCTTTAGCAAAGCATAATATCAGCATGGGGCAAAATATTATGAAACCATTCCATTATCCATAATAAATTTTTATGCCCAATCCTGTGAAAAACATAGGTAGACATCATAGCCACTGTAATTGAAATAGAAAAACCCTATTTTTATTTCATGTCATCTTCAGACGATAGCTTACAACAACATTCAGGTACCCCCAAAACTTGTAGATATTATGTCCCTGGAATAAAAGAAGCCAGTCAGCAAAGTTTACGTGGGAAATGGAAAATTCCTCTTCCAAGCAGAATAATGAAGTGAAAGAAGTCTACATTCTTATGCCCAGAACCTGAACTTATTACCTCTGGTACCAGGTAATACTTAAGTTAAGGTTTGGAGGAGGACTTAAGCCTTATGGCCTCAACACCAGAGTAACATTTTGAAAATGCAAACAAGTAGGAAAAACAGGTGAATTTCACAGGAATAAGAAAGAGGGGAATTGAAAAATGTTGGTCCTTGGCTGCTGTAAATCAGGACATTCTGACTAAAGTTGTGGAAGACCATTGGTGCTTATGGAGCAGAGGGATAAGAGTCTGTGCTGAGCCATGCCTTAAGAAATATTTGACTTGAGTCAATGGCGCCACCTTGAGATTACGGCCTCCAAATGTAATATCATAAATGAATCTTTTCTTAGAACAATGTGCTGATTTTGACAAAAATTGATTTTGAATATCTGTGGTGTAAAATTATTTCAGTTTGTGAAATGACATGCTGTGACATTCAAATGTTCCTTCTCTGGCTTGAAAAACACGTATAACAGGGGAAAATCAGTGAGGAACAGTGAAAACCCCATTTTCTCTAAAGACTTTTCAGAGATCCAAGTAATTGACCAAACTCATGCACTGGAGAAAAAAGAGAAGTTCCCCTTCTGGTAAACTGGTGATAGTACTGATGTGGCAAACCCATGACAGGAAGGACCTGCCCTCAGTGTGAAAACAGCCTGTCTGATGGTTCTACAGAACATGGACAGGGTGCCCTAGGAGCACAAGCAAGAACAATGCCAAGACTCACCATGACCCTCATGTTCAAACTGCTGCTGTGCCTTGGTAAGACATGAAGAGGGAGAGTGGACGCTCAAGTCTGTAAGGAAACCTGCTCCAAGACAGGTCTTATGGAATCTGGATACCTCAAGATATTGACCCTGGCTCTCAGATGGAAAAAATAATCTCTCAAAGTGAATTTTCTTTCAGGACTGAGTGTGGGACAGAAGACTGCAGGCCTGGCAGGTGAGTGTCTCCTTCATCCCAAGATTTTATTCTTCCCTCTGAATACCAGACTTTATTTTTGCTCTCCTCTTGGTAAATTCTTCACAAAGTGGACTGAAAAAAGTTTATGGATAATGCTGTGATGGCTGTAAGTACTTTATGCTAAGACTTGGTGTCTGAAGGAGGATTGTACTGGGACTCAGCATTTTATTTCCTTGTAGGAATCCTCCCAAAGCCCAAAATCTGGGCTCATCCACACTCTATGATTGACGTATATGAACCTGTGACTATTTGGTGTCAGGGTTCCTGGGAGGCACAGGAGTACTACGTGCTTAAAGAAGGAAGCTCAGTTCCTTGGGACCGACAATACCCTCCGGAACGCACAGACAAGGTTAAGGTCAACATCCAATACATGTCAGAGGAATTTAAAGGGATATATATGTGTTACTATAAGAGCCCTGCTGGCTTGTCAGAGCACAGTGACACCCTGGAATTGGTGCTAACAGGTGAGTGGACACTCGGGGTTATTAGCACAGCCTCTCCCCTCAGAAGGAGTTCTACTCTCCAGGGGTACTACACTCAGTGCCCAAGACTACAGGGCAATGTGGGTAGCTAAAGTTCATTTCAAACACTTCCCCTTGTATCCTAGTAGCCTATGAAAAAACAAGCCTGTCTGTTTGGCCCAGCCCTGCTGTGACCTCAGGAGAGACCATAACCATGCAGTGTAGCTCATCACTGGGATTTGGCAGATTCATTCTGATCCAGGAAGGAAAGCACCACCTCTCGTGGACCCTGGACTCACAGCAGAATTCCACCTAAGAATTCCAGGCTCATTAAGTTCTGGACCCCGTAACTACCATCCACAATGGTACATTCAGATGCTATGGCTATTTTAGGAACCGTCCCCAGGTGTGGTCAAAATCAAGTGACCCCCTTCCACTCCTTGTCTCAGGTAAGGACTCCTGATCCATCCTTTCTTAGTGAATACTGTCAGCTAGGGATCTGCTCTGAGAAGAGCTTTAGCATAGAATGAAGTAATGAAACTCTATATTCCAAAAGACTTTCACACCTCATAGAGCAGCAGCCATCAGCTTGCCCTGGTGCAACTGCTCCCCCCACTGACTCCTTGGAATTTAGCAGAGGCAGGAGGGCTTGAGAACAGACAGTATATGGAGTGATCAGATATTTTCTCTGTACTACTTAGGTTTCTATTTTTGTGATAAAATACCATGGTCTAAAGCAACTTGTGGAAGAAAGGTTTGTTTCCTTTTATAGTTTACAGTCCATCACAAAAAGAATTAGAGGTAGGCACTCAAAGAAGGAACTGAACCAGGGACCATGATGGAACGTTGCTTACAGGCTTACTGCCCAGTAACTTGCTCAGACTGTTTTCTTATACTATCAAGGATTGGAATTGCCCCCTCCCCACATCAGCTATCATTCCATCAATCAATAAATTTCACCACAGACTTGCCTACAGGACAATAGGATGGAAGCATTTTCTCAATTTAAGTTGCTTCTCAGATGAATCGAGATTGTATCAAGTTAGCAAAACCTAATCAGAACAGTCTCCAATGGCATCCTCAGTCCTTCACTCTCCTCTTGTTTTTATTTCCTGAAATAAAAGGCACAATCGCATGATAACAGTGGGTCACCAAAACCTTGTGGTTAAAAACGGTGCACAGACTCCATCAGGAAGTCTTATATCCCTCAGAATCTCAATCCTTTTCTTATATTCAATGGCATGCTTTGCTGAGGCTGGGTGGACCTGAGCTGTGACCTTGATAGACAAACAGGAATCCAGAGACACAAAATCCGGTCTAAAACAAGGTGATGGCCAGTTGTAATTAAAGTCCGGATTGAGGTAGAAATTGTTAGTCCACAGTCACGTGCTTGAAGTTCAAATTCTCACCTCTCCATATATCTTTGGCAGAGTCCAAGGACCTGTCTCCCACCCACACTGAGAATGGTAAGTAAGAGCTCTCATGGGAGGTGGGTAGAGCAATGTGTGAGATCATAATTCCTCAGAAGTTGGGAAATTAGGGAAAGCTAACTTATTTCCCACCTAAAAGTAGCAGGAAATGTTTTTGCTAGATCTGCAAGATGAACTCCCATGAAAATAACATGCATTTTCGTAAAAAAAAAAAAAATATTGAAAGCATGAGGAGCTCAGAGGAATGGCCCAGCTCTCTTAAGCATTTTATATAGTCTACTCAAAATATTTGATCCTCTGGGGAAGCTCAGACCAATAGAACCTGAAAACCATGACCATATGAGAATCAGGTGAAATGGAGAATTCTAGATGAAGAGAAAGACACTAAATGTATAGTTCTGTCAAGGAGATGGGAGACTAGGTGCACAACCATTTACTGTGAGAAGTTTATTGTTTGACGTGACTTCTTTGACTACTGTTTACAGAACCCCCAGCTTCACTGCATGAAGGTCACACAATTGAAAATCTCATCCGAATGAACATGGCTGCCTTGGTTTTAGTTACTCTGGTGATTCTGTGGTTAGCGGCTTGGCACAGAAAGGAAATGGAATAGATGCAATCAGGAGATAAACAGAAAAGTCCACCAGTTTCCACACTTGTGCAGACCATGGAAAATAAATCTGCTTGTCTCATACATGAAAGAAAGAACTGTAAAGAAAACTGGATACACTTTTAGGAAGTTCACCCTTTGAAGATCCTGGAAGCCTATGTGTTCCGGATGTAGGGAAATGTGTAGGTTTCTGTCAAGAGCAGTTTCAGTTTTCTACTTAATTTTACAATTTCTCCACATTTCACTGTGGATATATGTTCACTACTTCCTCCTCTCTTCTTACTTCCATAACTCATGTATGTCATGGGCACTTACTTTCCCTCACTGTCAAATAACATTTTCCTGCACATTGCCAGAGTCAATGTTGTTCATACTTAGCCTTTTTCCTTGACTGTTGAGAAAGAGAACACAGTTCAAACAACAAAAATAATTGGAAGAGCCAGATACCATGATTGAATTAAGTGGGATAAAAATGATGCTTCAAACTCTCTTTCCCTGGAAACCAGTATCTTCAGTGTTCATTACTAGAATGATCTGAGGATTCTTCTGGAAAACTTAGTATTTGCCTCCAAAGTAATGATGATAGTGGGAAATAAAGAGGAGGGATGTTGTTGCCATGGCTTTGAAGTATAGCATGTTACCAAACTTGATATTTTAAAACACTTGTAAGTAACAAAAGTCACACACTGACATAGGAAGACCCCAAGTCTCTATATCTCCACTAAATTAAGTGAATTGAGAACAGCTATCCAGAACCTGTATGATTCACATTGCCTTTTACACTTCCACTCAAAAATATTTCATTTAATGTGTTCTACACTTGGTCTTTGTGAACTACATTACTTATTCTACTCAAAATCACTGTCATAATTCCAAGATAAGGTCACATGTGTGGAGTTCAGGAGTGATACTGAGTTTATGTTTTCCTTGTAATTTGAAATCTCAGTGTTTACTGATGTTTAATACAAAGGGAATTATGTTGTATGTGGCCTTAATCTACCAGGATGCAATCATTAATTATGAATATTAACTTTCCACTACATTTGAAACATGGTTTCTCTTAAAAGGTTATGTTTTATTTATTCTTTGACAATCTCATACAATGTATTTTGATCATATTCATACATCCTCCCCAGCTCAGCATCATCTATCCATTCAGACAGAGCTTCCGAAAAGATATCCAGTTTGTCTGAAATGAAACTTTTATTCCTTTGTTAGCTTTTGTTTACTATATTCTTTGACAACCTGTCTATTTTTCCAATTATGCACACACTGTATTTAATTTACTTGCCTGGTTGTGTTACTTCAAATTTTAAGTGCTGTGCTGTACATGATAGACAGAATGGACACATTGCATTTTTCCTCATCATCAGGGGACATTTCTGATATTGTCCATCAAATTTGTAACCTGAAACTTATTCAAATATAACCTTATTAAAAGTGTTTGTCAGAATTTTGGAGGAATGGCTATGTCATAATGAAAAATATTGCTTCTGTCACGGTCTCTATGTTTAATTATAATGTAGAACATTGATTTTTTAATGTCAAACAGATGTTACAAAACTCTTCCACATATTCACAGGGATGCAATATCACTGGCTAATATTACATTACACATTGGGTGGGTACCATTGAGTTCTAGTGGAAGATAATATCAAAATTCACCATGAGTTGCAGATTGCTTTTGGTAAGTTTGCCATTTTTACTATGTTAATCCTGCCTATCCATGAGCATAGGAGATCTTTCCATTTTCTGACATCTTCAATTTCTTTCTTTAGAGATTTAAAGTTCTTATCAAAAAGGTCCTTCACTTGTTTAGTTAGTGTTATCCCAAGGTATTTTATATTATTTTGACTATTGTAAAGGGTGATGTTTCTCTGACTTCTTTCTCAGCCCCATTTTCATTTGTATATAAGAGGACTACTGATTTCTTTGAGTTGATCATGTATCCTACTACTTTACTGAAGGAATTTATCAGCTGTAGAAGTTCCCTAGTAGAATTTTTGGGGTCACTTATGTATACTATCATATTGTCTGCAAATAGTGAAAGCTTGACTTCTTCTTTTCCAATTTTGTATCCCTTTGATCTCCTTTTGTTGTCTTACTGCTCTAGCTAGAACTTCAAGTACTATACTGAATAAATATGTAGAGAGTGCACAGCCTTTTCTTGTTCCTGATTTTAGTGGACTCATTTTGAGTTTCTCTCCATTTAATTTGATGTTGGCTTGTTGTAAATTGCCTTTATTATGTTTAGGAATGTTCCTTGTATTTATCATGAAGGGGTGTTGGATTCTGTCAAAGGCTTTTTCAGCATCTAATGAGATGATCATGTGGCTGGTTTGTTTGTTTGTTTGTTTTCAGTGTGTCTGTATGGTTTTATACATTGACAGCCATCTTGATAGAGGGGGCCATTATGGCCAAGGAAGAAACCGGGTGCTAGGTAAATTCCCAAGATTCCATAAGGATGGTCCCAGCAACTCTCCTAGCAACAGTGGAAAGGGTGCCTGAAATGGCCTTCTTCTGTAATTAGATTACTGACTATCCTAACTGATACCATATTTCCTGTACCCAGCAACTAATGGATTTCTCTTTTAAATTTTTAAAATGAAGTATAAATATGCCATTTCTCCCCTCCTTCTCCCCTTAACTGCACTTTCACTACCCCCAACCCCACTGTTCACTCCCAAATCCACGGCCTTCGTTTTACTATTCATTGTTGTTATATATACATATACGTTCACAAATTAATGAATAAGACACTCTGAGTCATTCATTTTTATTTGTATTCAAAATGTTTCATGGCTGACCAAGTGGTGTTTTCACCTTTTGATACTGTGTTTGATGCATGACCACCATTGCCATTTTTGTTTTGTGTGGAATATCCATTAATGAAAACTGTATTAGTTATTAAGCTCTCACATTGTCAAGGCTTTCTCATAGGCCAAAGTGAAAATAGATATAGATATGGACAGATTTAGATATACAGATATATGGATATAGATATAGCTATAGAAAGATAGATAGATAGATAGATATAAAGATATATGTATAGATAGATAGATAGGAAGGTAGATAGAGTTAGATATCTCTCTGTTTAATGACTTAAAGTAATTTAATAGAATGGCTTACAGTTGTTGAACTAATATAATGATGGCTGTTTATGAATGAACGTTCCAAGAGTCCAGCTGTTATTTCATCCACAGTGCTGTATGTCTCAGCTAGTCTTCAGTATATGCTAGAATTCCAAAGAATTAAACTCTAATGCCAGTGAAGGAGTGAACTTACAAAGGAGAGCAGACTATGGGCAAAGAGATCAAGCTTCCATTTTCCATGTCCATTATATAAACTGACAGGAGAAGGTGTAATCCAAATTAGTGGATATTCCCACTTCAAAAGATCTTGATTAAAGGTTTTTCTTTCCATCTCAATGATCCTGAGTACTATAAGTTGGTCTTCCCTCATCAAATTATTCAATGAAGAAAAAGTCCCTCACAAGAGATCACAGTCATTTGAGTTTTTGTTAATTTCAGAAGTAGCCAAGTTGACAACCAAGAATATCACTGAGACTCTGTGTTCTAATAATTGATCTGTGGGTTCATCTCTTTGGGTTGGTACCACAATCAAACATTCTATCAACAATGTTTCAGGGTGAGGAGATGCCTTTTTGACCTATCCTCTATCCTTGATCCATATATCAGTTAAGTGTGAGCATTACATCTTGGATGGAAAAGCATCCTGGAAGTCAGGAGCAAAAGAATACCACAAAGTCACCCATCACAAAAGACCTCGTACAAGAGTTTTATTAGAGAAAACCAGGAGAGTGGCGTCCTCTGCTTGGGCAAGAAACAGCGGAGAACTGAGCAGCAGACATTTTATATATAGTTTCTTGGGGAGGGAGGTGGAACTTGCTAGGTGAAGCTTTACAAGGTGGGGATTGGTGGAATTTCAAGTCAAGAGCTTGGGCTTTGTACTCTGGGACAAGGGGTGGATCCAGCCATCAGGAGAATTAAAGTGTGGTGTGATGTGGCAGTTGGAGGTTCTCAGGGGAGGGGTCTGGCTACTTATGTGCCTCAAAAGGTCTTTTAGTATTTAATTGTCTTGGCCTACTAGATGCCAGCAAAAAGGGACAGATTGATAAGACAGATAAGAGAATGATGGAGAAACCTGAATGCCGTGGTCAATCCTGAACAGATATAAAAGCTGGTCAAAGTTGAATCAGTCCTTTTCTAATTCTATCAACTCCTAATAAAGCCAAGACCTCCTCCAAACAAAGAATTGAACTAACTCTTCTCTCTCTCTCTCTCTCTCTCTCTCTCTCTCTCTCTCTCTCTCTCTCTGTCTTTCATGTGGAAGTCACCTTGGAACAAGTATCCATGAGTACTAAGATAGATAAAACAGTAATGAAAGAGGTATATTACAAAAGTAGTGCCACTGTCCACTCCAACTTTGAGTGTGATACCCCAAACACCTAACCATCCTTCTTCCTACCACAAATTCATATGGTGTAACTTAGTGTACTCATGCAGCTACTCCATGGGTCTTCTCAATCATGTTAATTTTCACATCTTTTAATGTCCAGTGAAATTGTTTTCAGGAATCATGTAAAAATATTGCATGTTCTTAAAGTGTCAAGGCTGGATATAAAAAGTTGTATTAAATTATCTTGAGATTTTACTGTCTCATGTTGCATTCTCCATTTCCTTATAAATTATTTGATCTTGCTCTTGGATATATCCTGTGAGTCTCTTGTTACTTAGATATAAGACAGAATCATAGAAGGCTTCCCATAGAAGACTGGAAGCTTTATCACCTGCTAGCTAGACATGGGTCGAAGGAGCCTGTGCAGAAGAATGCATACAAAGTAGGCACTCAACCCACCAATTGTCACAAAAATTTTCTGTCTGCATTCCTCTTATTTAAATTCTGGTGATAGCAGAGCAAACAAGCTGGAGTAATACCATTAATTCTAACCCTTGGAAAGCAGATGCAGGTCTGAGTTCAAGTCCAGCTTGGTCTACAGAGAGAGTTCTAAGAAAGCTAGGGATACAAAGAGAAACCATGTCTCAAAAATTTGTTTCTGTCTGCCTTAGTCTTATTAACTCTGGAAGGTAGCTGAGCTAACCAGTTAGAGTGAAAACATGAGCAAAGCTTTGAAGACAATCTTGTGTGTGAAGAGGGAAGGAAGAGAGCTCAGAGGAAAGGCCAGAAGTGGAGACAGTTAGAACTAATGTAGGAAGAAATGTGTGAGAATTTTCTTGAAGGCCAAGGAAATAGGCAAGCATTGCTGAAGCGTTCCCTTCCCTGTATGTCATCTGTTTCTGTCTACTGCGCAAAGAATTTTACAGAAGCCATGTTCTTAGAAATACAGGTTTATTTTTATTGAAATTTCATTTGTTTCATTTATTTGAGGCATTGCCAAACAGGTTCAGTTTTATCCATGCTTTAGGTTTTCATTGTTTACTAATGTATTTCTTTGTATTTCAAAACAGGGTTTCTCTGTGTAGCCCTGGCTGTCCTGAAACTAACTCTGTATATCAGGCTGGCCTTGAGCTCAGAGACTTGTCTGCCTCTGCCTTCCCAGTGCTGAGATTGAAGGTGTGTGACCCCAGGACCTGGCTCTTATTGTATTTCTTATTATTTTACATTCTACTATGTTGTTTGTTAGGGTCCTTATTGGCTCCATTAGATTTGTGTAATAATTATGTCTTTTACATATATATGTGTGTGTGTGTGTGTGTGTGTGTGTGTGTGTGTGTAAAAGTCAAAGCTGGCCATTGACAAAAAGTCACCATATATTAATTACAATTTTATGAAAATATAAAATCTATCTAATATTTATACTCTTAATTACATATGTATATATGAATATATGTCAATAAATAAGAGATAGATAAATAGATAGAATGACAGACAGATATATAGATGATTCTACATTTTGAGAATCATTTTCTGCCTTATGTGTGCAGAAAAATGAAGCCTGTAGCCCAGACAATGTAAAATAAGACTTGAAATAAATTATCACTTCTATTTTTTTCATTTAAGTCTGTTTTGCAAACACTGACATCTTGTAAATCATTCTTTCCCTTTTCTATTGAATTGGAACAGAAAATGGGTCTGAAGGTAAAGCTGTTATATGAACAAAAGGCAAGTCAAGGTGAAAAATCAGTGCCTTAGACAGATAGGTGATGAGGCTGGAATTAGTATCTTGTTAAAGAGGACCAACTAATTTTATAATATCCCAGTTTTGTTATCAGCATCTACTCAGCTTTTAATCCTAGGTGTCTCTCTCTCTCTCTCTCTCTCTCTCTCTCTCTCTCTCTCTCTCTCTCTCTCTCTCTCTCTCTCTCTCTCTCTCTCTCTCTCTCTCTCTTTCTCACACACACACACACACACACACACACACACATAAAAACACAAACATGCATACGTACAGGTATACATATATACACATATAAACACACTCGAGAGAAAGAGAGGGGAGAGTGCCTGCTAAATATAAAATAAATCTTAAAAAATAAATATGTGTAAACACAGGATATTTATTCTTAAGGATGCCTCATGAATTAGGAATTGGTAAGTTACTGAAAATAACCTATTTTTCATAGAGTTCAGTTATCCAAGTCCACTGTTTTTAAACACAGAAAAGTTTCATCAGGAAGATGATAGTTATAAGAAAAATTCTCAGTTAGACATTGGACTTAAATCCCAGTGAATAGACATCCAATGATAAAGCAAAAAATGAAGTTTGAGGGGAGATTGGCTTGGTAAGGTTCCGGAGGTGTTTCAGGAAGAGTTGTGGTAGAGATTATCAATATGAATTTTGTGCATGTTTGAAACTCTCAAAGAATAAGTAGAAAATATCATTATAAAAGAAATGATCAAAAGTTATATATCTGCAGTTATATTCCACCCAAATGCTTCTGATAGACATTCACAGTGCAGTGAAATAAGCTGTTGATGAGCCTTTTATTTGTCATCTAAATATGTCTGTCCCTGAGTTTAATTATACATGAAAGACAGTCCTCAATAGTATGCCAATAAACTTCCCTTTGGGATTAAAGAACTAGGTGTTAAAGTACATATGAAAAGTAACAATAAATATATACTTAGGAAATCACTGAAGAGAAGGGTTAAGCACAGAGCAATGCATTAATAATGATTTAAATCACCACTGAGGCTTTGACATTCAACATGATATTGAACTGGAGTACATAGAACAAAGCAACACAATCCCCAGGCTAGATGAACACTCTACAGATCTAACCAGAGAATTATCCAGAGAAGAATCCCAAATGACAGAAAGACATTGAAAGAGTTGCTCAACAACATTAGTCACCAGGGAAATGCAAATCAAAATGACTCTAAGATACCATCTTACTCCTGACAGAACAGCAAAGATCAAAAAACTGAAGACAGCTTATGTTGGAAAGGATGTGTATGTAACAAGAGGAACACTCTTCTTGTTAGTCAGATTTCAAACCTGTACAACCATAGGACCCACAGATGACTGGAGCAAGTGATGCCTTTTCTCCCCTATAATGGCCCTACCACATTTTTTCTTTTTTTTTTCCTTTTTCCCCTTTTTTTTATTACTATTATGTGTTTTAATTTTATACATCAGCTATGGGTTCCCCTGTCCTCCCCCTCCCGCACCAACTTCCACCTTCCCCCCAGCACCTCCCCTCCATTCTCATGTCTTCCAGGACCAAGACACCATACCTGGTGGATTCAGTACAGGCAGGTCCTGTCCCCTCCTTCCAGGCTGAGCATGTGTCCCTGTGTAAGACCAAGGTTCCTAACAGCCAGCTCATGCACTAAGGACCCTAACAGTCGTCTTGGAACTCTCATCCAATAACTGATGGAAGTGGATGCAGAGATCCTCAGCCAGGCCCCACGTGGAGCTCCAGGTGTCCAACTGTCGAGAAAGAGGAGGGACTGCATGAGCGTGAATTGTTGAATCCAAGATTGCAAAAAAACACAAGGACAAATAGCCAATCGAAAGAAAGCACATGAATGATGAACCAACGGCTGTGGAGCCCCCAGCTAGATCAGGCCCTCTGGATAAGTGACACATTTTAATATAATAAAAGTTAGCCAATAGAGATGAATTTTTCTGATGAGTTCTGCTCAATTTCTCTGTGTTCTATAATTCAAGTAATGTGGAGACTTCAAAGAAAGGGGACTTAACTGCCAAGTGCTAGCAAGAAATAGACAGCATTGGCATTGCCTCAAGTAGTTAGGTATCATTTCAATCAAGGGGGGAAACAATCAGTATAAGAAACAGATGTGATAGATGACCCCAAATATCATGTAAGCACTGGCAATCCCTGCGCCTCATGGTGATACGTGTCAGAAATTTTCAGGTAAATTGGATGGCAGTAAAAAAACAATAAACAAATGCCTTTTTCTCTCTTCTTTGTGACACTAGCTCTGAGGATGTAGATGTGAGCTTTATAGTCTAACAGTTCTGACAATGGTACCATAGTCCTGACAAGGCATATTTTGTTTGTTTTCTTGTGGGGTCTGCTATTAGAATTGTGACTCCATTCTAACGTAACTCCAATTAAATGCTACACACACACACACACACACACACACACACACACACACACACACACACACACACAGAGGCATGGAGGATCCTACAGTAATACCGTTTCTTGTGATCATATCAAATTCTCTTTAGGGCTAGTAATCCAACTATCTATTCAATGCTCTACACAGTCTCCCATCTACCCCACCACGAACCATTCCTGAACCTTGATTCTTCTTTAATCCACTATGGTAGATTGTTGTATCCATCATCCCCATCAGTTTTGCCCTGTGGTCTCTGACTAATTTCCTAACATCTATGGGTATTTCAAAGGCAATACACTCATATGATGTTTCAAGCCTAACACCTCAATGAGTGAAAACATCCAGCATTTATATTCTTTGGATAAGGTTAGTTTTCTCAGAATGATTATTATTGTTTCCAGATCTATCCACTCATCTATGAGGTATGTCTTGTTCTGTTATCTTCCATGGTTCAGTTCAATGTGAGAGAAGCTGATGATATTTTGTCACTTTGAGAAACATGTGCAAGATATGTTCATCTTTTTAAGTACTCCTATTTGCCTATAGAAGTCCAAAAATACATCGAGAAATGCAGTCACTTCAATACTTTGAGTATAAGAGACACAGCGTGTGTTGATATCACAGTATATTTTTGAAATATGAGATTCATCATGTTCTTGAAAGTTCCAGATAACTTGTCCTTTATTGACTTAGAAAGAAATATGTCTCCTACCCTTTTTGTGTGTTTGTTTATTTGTTTGTTTGTTCCCTTTGATGTTCATTAAATTATCACTTCTGGAGACTCCATGATCCCTGTTTCCCTTATGCTCTACAAGTAATGTAGAAACTAATATAGAATGGTGATTGACAGTGGTCTAGCTAGGGATCCCTGAGACAATCGTGAAAATAATCTGCTACTCTAATAATCATCTAAACCACAGTGCTATGAGAGCGTTCCCCAGGGTGACAGGAACAATGCAATACTCTTCATAAGACATCAATGGAAATAATTAAGCAATGCCACCCTAGTATGAGGGGGTACAACAATGAATGTAATTGTGATTTCTAGTTAACACCACCAATCAAAACCCCTTCCTCTTTCAGCTCTTACCTGTCCTTCAGCAAAGAATCATATTGCTGGATGGTGGCAGGGCACACCTTTAATCTCGGCACTCGGGAGGCAGAAGCAGGAGGATCTCTGTGAGTTCGAGGCCAGCCTGGGCTACAGAGTGAGTTCCAGGAATGGCCCAAAGCTACACAGAGAAACCCTGTCTCAAAAAACCAAAAAAAACAAAAGAAAGAAAGAAAGGAAGAAAGAAAGGAAGAAAGAAAGAAAGAAAGAAAGAAAGAAAGAAAGAAAGAAAGAAAGAAAGAAAGAAAGAAGAATACTGTCGGTGCAAGGACAAGTATTGAGAAACCCTCACATCTTCCATAATAAAATAATTATATGTCCAATACAATATGGATCATATGTGGAAATCTTTGCTAATATAACTGAAAAAGGGAGACACTATCTTTATTTCAGGTCATCATCAGAGGATAGCTTAACACATCATACAAGCATCCTGAGCACTTGGTGGAAATAGGATTATGTCCCTGGGATAAGGGAAAGAGATCAACAAACACAAAATGAGGTAATGGAAAAATCTTTCTCTAAGCAGAAAAACAGAACCAAAGATGTCTGCATTCTCACTCCCAGGACTTGCATTTATTAACTCTTTTTCCAGATAAGACTTAAGTCAAGGAGCTGGAAGAGCTTAAGCAAAGTGGTCTCAACACAATGATAACATGTTGATAGTGTAAACAAGGGGACAACAGGTTTGACCTCATAGAAACCAGTGAGGAAGGAGAACAGGATTGAAAAATGCTGGTCCTTGGCTACTATGGAGCACAACATTGTGGCAAAGGTGGGGGGACCATTGGAGCT
>NW_023412359.1:0-22608 GCF_903995425.1 Onychomys torridus
AGGTGAGTGGATAACTTTAAGAGAGACAGCTGGGCGGTGGTGGTGTATGCCTTTAATCCCAGCACTGGGGAGGCAGAGGCAGGCAGATCTTTCTGAGTTCGAGGCCAGCCTAGTCTACAATGTGAGATCCAAGAAAGGCACCAAAAGTACACAGAGAATCTCTGTCTCAAAAAACAAAACAAAACAAAACAAAGAAATAAAGGCAATCTGTCCTTCTGTGGTTCCTGGTATTGAATTCAGGTCATTAAGCTTAGGAGCAAGCATCTTTACTTGCTGAGCCATCTTGCTTGCTCAAATTTCTGGTTTTCAATGTCACTGCAAATGATACGTATTTTGAAGCTTCATCATTTGATTTCTGCTGGGAAATGTATATATTTTTAAAGCTAAATCTTGTGTCTGGTTGTAGTACAAAGTATATTTTTTTTGCAAGGAATATTAGAGATTTAATTTTTTGATTTATTTCATAATTCAATTTAATTGTACATATCAGCCACGGATTCTCATGTCCTAATTCCTAACTCCTATCTCCCTCCCCCACCCTGCCCTCCTCCCAGCCCATCCCCCATTTCCTTCTCCTGGAGGGCAAGGACTCCCCTGGGGATTCAGCTTAGCCTGGTAGATTCAGTTCAGGCAGGTCCAGTCCCCTCCTCCACCCAGGCTGACCAAAGTATCTCTGCACAGGCACTAGGTTCCAAAAAGCCAGCTCATGCACTAAGGACAGGTCCTGGTCCCACTGCCTTCGGGCCTTCCAAACAGTTCAATTTAATCAACTGTTTCACTTATCCAGAGGACCTGATCCAGTTGGGGGATCCTCAGCTATTGATTCATAGTTCATGTGTTTCCATTAGTTTGGCTATTTGTCCCAGTGCTTTTTCCAGTCTTGGTCTCAACAACCTTGCTTATACAATCCCTACTCTTTCTTGCCAATTGGACTCCTGGAGCTCCACCTGGTGCCTGGCCAAGGATCTTTGCATATGCTTCCATCAGTCATTGGATGAGAGTTCTAGCAAGACAGTTAGAGTGTTTGGCCATCTGATCACCAGACTAGGTCAGATCAAGGTTTCTCTTGACCATTGCCAGTAGTCTATTGTGGAGGTATCATTGTGGATTTCTGGGGACCTCTCTAAAATTCTACTTCTTCCTATTACCATGGGGTCTTCATTTATCATGGTCTCCTTTTCCTTGTTCTCTCTCTGTTCTTGATCCTGCTGGGATCTCCTGCTCCCCTAAGCTCTCTTTCCCTTGACCCTTGCACTTCATTAACCCCACCATGTCCAGTTTTCTCATGTAGATCTCATCCATTTCTCTGTCATTGGGTGATTCCTGTGTCTTTCTTAGGGTCCTATTTTCTAGGTAGCTTCCCTGAAGTCGTGAGTAGCAGTCTAGTCATTCTTTGTTTTACACCTTATATCCTGCTATTACTGAGTACATGCCATATTTCTATTTTTAAGTCTGGGTTACCTCACTCAGGATGAATTTTTCTAGATCCATCCATTTGCCTGCAAACCTCATGATGTCATTGTTTTTTTACTGCTGAGTAGTACTCCATTGTGTATATGTACCACATTTTATTTATCCATTCTTCAGTTGAAGGGCATCTAGGTTGTTTCCAGGTTCTGGCTATTACAAATAATGCTGCTATGAACATAGCTGAGCATGTGCCCTTGTGGTATGATTGAGCATTCCTTGGGTATATGCCCAAGAGTGGTATAGCTGGGACTTGGGGAAGATTGATTCCCAATTTTCTAAGAAAGCGCCATATTGCTTTCCAAAGTGGCTGTACAAGCTTGCATTCCCACCAAGAGTGGGGGAGAGTTCCCCTTGCTCCACACCCTCTCCAGCATAAGCTGTCTTCAGTGTTTTTGTTCTTAGCCATTCTGACAGGTGTAAGGTGGTATCTCAGTGTGGTTTTGATTTGTATTTGCCTGATAATTAGGGATGTTGAGCAATTCCTAAATGTTTTTCAGCCATTTGAGCTTCCTCTGTTGAAAATTCTCTCTTTAGCTCTATAGGCCATTTATTTTCTTTTCTTTTTTTCTTCTTTTTTTTTTTTGGCCATGCCACGAGGTGTGTTTTATTTCTATCAATTATACAAATCATTTTCTATAATATCCCAGGGCAAATTGGTGGAATTCGGCATTCTGATTATCCCCCCCCCCTTCAGAGAACTGCATGCCAGTGGCATCTGCTGCCTGGATTCACAGTGCAGCTTGTGGCTCCAGTCCATCTTGGAGGTGGCTCTTCCTCCACATCACAAGGGGGTCTCAGAGATCACGGGGTGGGTTGGGTTGTGGGAATCCTCCAGTCTAGGCTTTTAGGAAATTTCACTCCTCTTTTCCTGTTCAATGGTCTCTTTGGTCGGCAGGGTGTTCTTCTCCTGCATCTTGGTTTTCTTCAGCTTGGCCTTATTGAAGCTGGCGATTTCCCCCAAGTCTGGCTTGTCTGCCATTTACTTACAACCCGTGGAGTCTTGTTCCGTGCTTGCACTCCAAGTGATCCCAGGCACCTTGCTGCAGCAAGAGACTGTATAGGCCATTTCTTAATTGGATGGTTGGGCATTTTGAAGTTTAATTTCTTGAGTTCTTCATATATTCTAAATATCACCCCTCTGTCAGATCTGGGGTCTGTAAAGATCTTTTCTCATTCTGTAGGATGTTGCTTTGTCTTGTTGACCATGTCCTTTGCTCTACATTGGTGCCCGAAAGTTACAGGGGAACTTGGGATTACTGTCCATGCAAACAGCTGTCTTTGTCATTTCCAGAATTTTAAAAGTTGCTTACATTGCATTTGCTGTTTACTTAGGTTCCATTATATTGTTCTGAGGTCTTAAATGCAGTTGAAGACTAGATAGGTATAATTTTCCTTGGTTATGATAAAAGATAAATTAGATATAATCCTTTAGACTCACAAATATAGGATACATGATAAAATATTTTCCTTGATTTTGCCAAATACATATAGACTAGATATTGTAACTGTAATTATTGCTTGATAACTGTTTTGTTATATGGAATATTACTATGCTAAAGTTAAAACGTTCCTTTTTGATTAGAAAGAAAAGGGGAAGTGCTGTGGGATGTTGATCTGTAAGCTGTGAATAAATGTTGCTCTGATTGGTCGATAAATAAAGCTGCTTATCCAATGGTGAGATGGAATAAGGTTAGGTGGAGCATTCCAACTAGAGAGAGAGAGGAATAAGAAAGGCAGAGCTGTGGAGATGCTGCTAGCCCTCGCCAGAAGAAGCAAGGTATAAAGTACCAGTAATCCACAAGCCACATGGCAAAGTATAGATTTATAGAAATGGGTCAATTTAAGATGTAAGAGCTAGCTAGTGAGAAGCCTGAGCCATTAGGCCACATAGTTTGAAAATAATATAAGCCTCTGCGTGATTTTTGGGGGGTCTGAGCAGCTTCGAGCCCAGGAGGGAGCAGAGCATATTCCAGCTACACTCAAGCTTTGCTGGATTCCTGTAACCTCAGTACTCCAGAGGCAAATGCAGGCAGATCTCTGTGAGTTAGAGGCAGCCTGGTCTACAGAGTGAGATCCAGGACAGGCACCAAAACTACACAGAGAAACCCTGTCTTGAAAACAAAACAAAACAAAAAGATTCTATGGCTGGGACAGCTGAGACATGGTGGCTAGGTGACTTGAAATATATATATTTCCCTTACCATGTGTAGCCCTGGCTATATTGCAACTTGCTGCATGTACCTTAGTAGCACTTTCTAAAACCAAAATTAGGTTTTTATGTGGCAAGGGCTACTGGCACAGCATTCCTCACTAACATGTAACTGGTATCCCCTTTGGAAATAGTTCTTACTCCTTTCTCCAGCTTCAATATGCCAGACATCACTTCACTGATGTGCCAGGATTCTCTTCCTCCAGAGTCCTCCACAGCTTTCGACAGTCATGCATTCTTCAAAAAAACACCTAAATTCCTTCACAACACACTGTCTGATCCATGTCAAGAGATGTAAGAGATGAAAGCCTTCATACCTTTCCAGTGGACCTTTGATACAGGCTCATGACAACAAAGTGACAAGTGTGGCCAGCTGGGGACACTTTTCTCCAAAATTAATAAGTATATTACCAGAGTGTTCTGTTGATAGCCACCTCTGAGAACTCTAAACTTATTATCTGGTAAAAAAAAGAATGTTTGATTGACTCCAAAATCACAAACCCATGTCATGGTCATCTTCAGTATGCATATACAAGTCCTAGGAGTTGACTGTGTTGCTGATCAAAACATGCAGCCTAGACTCCTTCTGGAATAGCTCCTGGCACATGGCACACAGGGCTGAGGAAATCCAGGTTCAGTTCTCTCCTGAGGGCTTTGGTGGCCCCATGGCATGAGGCTGTGACCAGGATCCCAGAACTTGTGCAACTCATAGGGGAGCTGGTATGCAACTGTGTGGGAGGTGTAAAGTTCTAGCAGCCCATGGTCACCCCAACACTGAGCTGCTTATCACAACCCTCCACTCACCTCACACAATCACTTGGTCTTCTAGTGAATGAGGCCAGGTTCCTGATATTGTGCAGCTGCTTGTCCCTGAACACCAGGAACCATTAGCTAACAGCTACAGTGTCCAATCCTCAGCAGCCAATAGTGTTTCCAAGATAGCTGCTACAGTAACTTCCAAGGACCAGGTAGGTCACTCCACTCCACTCACCCTTCTATTCCTAAATCAAACCTTTGATCAGGGAGGGAAGATTTACTCTTGGTTTTGTATGCTGAATACCATAGCAGGCAAACAACATTAAACTCTACATTCCATTGTGATTTTAAACTCCATTAGGCAGTGCAGTTTCCTTAGTGCTACCCTGCAATGTGAAAGTTACCACCATATCTCTTCCTTCAGCTCTTCCTTCAGGTTACCACAATACACAGAGCTCCAAGAATTAATTAAATGGTCTCTGTTCTTCTACAGTTAATATTCTGTGATGTTATTTTGTGTTACTGTGGATTGATGCTAAGACTTCCTGCCTGTTATGCAAGCGCCCTAACACTCTGAAACTCAGTGTGAGAAGTCATAGTCTATAGCAGGTCCTTTCTGTTGTTCCCTTTGTGGGAGGGGGCCAAGTAGTCATAGAGTCAATGGCACACAGACTCCAGGAGAATGTCGAAACCACAAGCTCAGTTTATTCAGTTAGAGGCAAGCCTTATATACCCTCCACCCCTCCCTGGGGGGAGGTCTGATGAATATGCATTTGCTGGTGTGACATGGCTGTCTCTCATTGGTCCAGGTCATCTCCATCATGCTTCAGCTGCTGTTGCTATGGCCCTTAGCCAGACCCAGGCTGGCTCTCAGACAGTATCTTTTTTACTTGGGTGGGCTTCAAGCCTGCTAGGGATGAGTCATCCCACAGTAGTCTCTTGAAATATTTACTCATTTAACTTCATATGTATAGGTGTTTCACTGGCATGTTCATATGTACCTTGTCTGGTGCCTGCAAAGGTCAGAAGAGGGACTTGGATCCTGGGGAACTAGAGTCACCAGGTGGGTGCTGAGAATTAAACTCTTGTCATCTGCAAGAGCAGCAAATGCTCATAAATGATGAGCTAGCTCACCTGGATCCACTCCCTTTTGGTACCTGCTCAACTTTGTGTCTGCTTTTTCTTTTGAAGCCATCAGGGACAGCCAGTGCTGCCCATACAATCTTGATGTGTGGTTTTTCAATGGAGGGTAGTCAACATGCCAGAGTCCACACCCTTAAATAAAACCAATTCTCCCTTTTCCAGGAGCTATCACCTGCCAATAGTGCCTTAGCTAGGTGTGAAACTTACTGTCCACTTCTCCTCAAGGTCCTGGGTTCATTGCAGAGTGGGCTGGAAAGATTGCAAGAGTGTGCTGTGGGATGTCCTGTATGCTGTAAATATACGTTGCTATGATTGATTGATAAATAAAAAGGTGATTGGCCTGTAGCCAGGCAGGAAGGATAGTGTAGGAGGGACAAGAATGAGGAGATTTCTGAGAGTTGGAAAGGTGAGACAGAGAGATGCTGCCAGTCTCTACCATGAAAAGTGAGATGTAAAGTACTGGTAAGCCACGAGCCACGTGGCAACTTATAGATTATTAGCTATGGGTTAATGTAAGATACAAGAACTAGATAGCAAGAAGCCTGAGCCATTAGGCCAATTTACATAATAGAAGCTTCCCTGTGTTTATTTTATAAGTGGGCTGTGGAGACTTTTTGGGACCCGGAGAGAAACTCTCCAGCTACAAGAGTGGGTGAGTATAAAGAACCAGTTAGCTTTGTCAGTCATCCAGTGTGTGCCTGTCATGTGAGAGGAAAGCCCCCATTGAGGAATTGTTTAGATTACTTTGTTCTGTGGCCCTGATTGTAGGGTATTACCTTGATTGTTAATTGACTGAGGAAGGCCCAGCCCTCTGAGAGAGCTACCACCTCTGGGCAGGTGTTGCTGAGCTGTATAAAAAAGCTTGAAAGTGAGCCAGCAAGCAACATTCCTCCATGGTTTCTGCTTGAAATTTCTGGTTGAATTCCAGCCGTGACTTCTCTTAGTGATGGACTATATAATCCATTAGCTGCTTTTGGTCTGAGTGTTTTATCAGAGCAAACAGAAAAGAAACTAGAATGTGTTTCTCTTACAGCAGAGGGCAGTGTGCAACTGGTAACCAGGAAGGAGGCCTCTAGACCCAATGTGAGGCTGACTCAGCTGAACTGGAGGGAAGCTCTAAGATGACAGAGGACTTTGTGTTTGGTTGTCACCTTTAACCTTCTATTTGTAAGTTTATAGTGGATAATAGAGTTCAACATGAACAGAGACAATGAAAACATGCTAGAGAAGGAAGTAATGGAGTATGACAGCAACTCTGTGTGTGTGTGCTGTATGTGTGTACATGTTCATTTATGCGTGTGGATATGCATGTACTTGTGTGTTGGTACATGTGGAGGCCAGAATCTTCCTTAATGGCTTTTACACCTCTTTGAGTTTTTTGGTTTTGTTTTGTTTTTTGAGACAGGGTCTCACTATGTTGCCTTAGCTAGTCTGGTACTCACTATGTAGGCCAGGCTAGACTTGAACATATAGAGTTCTGTCTCTAGGATCAAAGGCATGTGCCTCCACACCTGGTCAACCTTAATTTTTTAGACAGTGTTCATCACAGAAAATGGAGCTCACTGATAGGCTAAACTGGCTGGTCAGTGAGTTCCAGGGATCTGTCTCTGCTCCTCCACCACTGGGATTTGAATACTGTAACATTATGCCTGGCTTTTAAGTAGGTGCCAGGGATCATGACTCAGGTCTTCCTACACGTGTGGTAACCACTTTAGTGACTCAGCTGTCTCCCTCACTGACCCATCATACCAGGTCTGCATCATATATTCTTTTCACCGTTTTCCAATGGTCTTGTTTATGCTGTGTGCATACTATGCCCTGGGTGGGCGGGAGACTCATGACAGCAGGGACCAGTGTCTTTTTATTAGCAAAGCAGATCCTCTAAAAGCTTTCCTCTCACAAGACATTAGATGTGTGCTTCATCATTTCATTTCTTCTCACCTGGATCATGTTGTGCTTCCTGGATTTCAAAGGGTTACACAAGGAAGCAAAAGAAAAAAAATCAGAAACTTGACAGTTTAAGATGTACCATTCTTTACCCTTGAAGGACTCTCTGAGGGTCAGTTTGATTTTCCTTCTGAGTTAGAAACAAGATCTGTCCAGGCGGTGGTGGCATATACCTTTATTCCCAGCACTTAAGGAGGCAGAGCCAGTCAGATCTCTGTGAGTTCAAGGCCAGCCTGGTCTACAACGCAAGATCCAGGACAGTCACCAAAGGTACACAGAGAAACACTGTCTCAAAAATCCAAAATATAAAAACATAAAAATAAACAGGATCTGAAGAAGCAGCTTGGGGTAAAGAGACCAGCAAGCTGCTTTTACCACCCTGAATTCTGCTTTATAAATGTGAGAAATCCTCACTGCAAGACATCTGAAGAAGAAGGACGGAAATGGTGTCTCCTGGGGACAGCTGATGTAGGGACACTCAGTTGCTGGCTTTGTTAATTAGCTAATGAATTTTTTTCCTGCACATTGTCCTACCTCCACTCCCATTCAGCCCCCACCTGTAATGATCAGGTCATGTCATGATTCTCCTTGCATGTGTGGAGAATCAGTCTGCTCTGTTAATGAATGCATAAAAGGTTGTGCTGTGTCTGAATCAACAGACTTGCTAATATATCAAAACCACTCTATAGAGAAGGTGAAATAGTGTTGATTATAACTTACAGGATGAAATTTTACTTTCACATTTCATATTTCTTTTGCATTTCTTTGTTTTTTGTTTTGTTTTGTTTTTGTTTTTCAAGAAAGGGTTTCTCTGTGTAATAGCCCTGGACAGCCTGGAACTCACTCTGTACACCAGGTTGACCTCTAACTCAGAGATCTGTCTGACTCTGCCTTCTGAGGACTGGGATTAAAGACATGCAGCACCACGCCCAGCCATACATTTCTTTCTTAACCCCCTATATTTTCCACATAAAAAATCCCATTCTTTGCACAATTTTAAATAGCAATAAAATCCACTGTGTCAAAACAGTTATATCCAAATGGAGTAGTGCTAACTTGGCTGTATTTGATCTAGATGCTGTTGGCACAGAGGGAGAAGAGAAGTGTAAGACCACGAAATCCAGGTAGACTATCCTCGGCCACTTCAACCTGCAATGTGATGAGTGGGGATACTGAAGCACCAGGATTCAGGCTAGTCTTGCTGGCTTTGCTCATTAGACCTCTTCTTTGTATTAATAGAGAGCCTTTGTCTTGCTGTGTTTTCTTTCAGCTTGTTGGGTGACTTTAGGAAAGTTTACCTCTCTCTTTAACTTTGCCCACATGCACAAGGGGGAATTTAGGCATTGTTGCTGGGCCTGGGAAGGACCTAGTACTGTGCAGAGCAATGGACTATATATGTTTCTTTTCCTCAGACCCTGAAATCAGAAGTTTACCCCCATCTTAATTATGGGATATTAAAGGTGTTATCTCCAAGGGCAGGTGATCTTGTACCTATTCCAAAAATATTGGCAGTCTGTAGTACCTTCAGAATGCTGGAGACAGCCTGCAGTTGTAGGGAGACCTATGTTTCTGTCTCTCAGCACATTTCTTTAGGCTGCATGTGTTTTCTCAGGTACATTGGGGGGCTGCATTCCCTCTTAATTGCTTCCTTGTTCCCAGGACAAGTCGTTGGCCCACAGGAACACATCCAGCACTAGACAGGACAATACCCAGAGGCCCTCAGGAATCCCAACTCAGTAATAGGAGGTCCTAGTGTCAGAGAATGATTCACACAGGCAGGAAGAACAGGAAGTGTGCACAGGACAGGGCCTTGGAGTTACATTAGAAAGTAGCACATGACAGAAATAAAACCAGAATGAAAAATGGTAGACCAAGGAACACTGTTCGGTGACAACTTCAAATGGAAGATGAGGTCAGAGAAGGGCAGTGTTGGGCTCTGGAAAATCAGAAGGATGGTGGGCAGCTATGGGCAGTGTCTGAGCAGAGAAGAGGCAGAGTCAGGCTGGCGTTTGGGAAAGATCACTCTGATTGCACTTGTGAGAGCATGATGTTTATGGTCTGTAAAACCATCAATCCTCAGGTCAGACTTTTGCCTATGGAGTAAATTCTCCAAAGAAGGATATCAAGGCACTTCCCAGCTTTTTGTTTAGACATAATTCTGCATCTAGTATAACAGCCAAATCAGCACACACTAAGTCAATATAACCAATTTCTACAAGTAAGAATTCTTCATTCTTGTTGGGTGTCACTGAAGAGGCTGAGCTTCTTTCCACCCCACCAGGGGACTATCTGAGAACTTCTTATGCCAGCCTAAGCTTGCATCCAAGAAGAACAGGGCCTCTCAGAGAGCACCAAGGGAGTTTATGTGGTCAACTATCTACACACCACAACCATTTTTACTGGTCTTTGAGTGGGAGAGGAAGAGCTAGTCTTCTGGTTTAGGATGAGGGAAAGAGGGCTCTTTTACCATTCAAGGATCCTTCTGCCTCAACCTACTCAGTGCTCCAATTACAGACATATGCTACACCCTCTGGCTAGAATATCTTGATCTTAAATCTTAAATCCTGTATCTACACATTAGTTTTTCAGTGTTGCATGTGATGTTTTTTTTGTTGAGTTGAAACCACCTAGGAAGAGAATCTCAGTAAGGGACTGTGTGAACAGACTGACTGTGGAAATGTGCCTATGTGGGATTCTGTTGACTATTCATCGATGGGGGCAAGATGAGCCCAGTGTAAGTAACACCGTTCCCTGGGGACAGAGAATCCTGAACTTTGTAAGTAAACCCAGAGCAAGCACACGTGCATTAATTCATTCTGCTCTGCTCTTGACTGTGGATGTGACCAGTGTCTTCAGTTCTGCAGCAGCCTTGACTTCCTCACAATGACAGGCTATAACCTGGAACTCTGAGCCTAATAAAACTCTCTCTCCCTTAAGTTGCCTTATCAAGGTATTTTATCACAGAAACAGGAAAGGAAACTAAGATTTGTATTTATATTGATTAACAAAATGACGTTTTAATCCAACAGCTACAAATGTGGACAAAATCAGAGGCTGGAGAAATGACTACAGTGATATTTTTTTTGTATTGAAATGTGATTTTATTTGTATGTCAATAAAGTTGCCTTGAGGTCAGAGCAAGCCAGAGCAGAAGCCGAGCAGTAGTGGGGCACGCCTTTAATCCCAGCACTTGGGAGGCAGAGCTAGGCAGATCTCTGTGTGTTCAAGGACACAGCCAGCATGGCAGACACACGCCTTTAATCTCAATACCAACCATAGACGACCTGGAGGTCTGTACAAACAGGCAGTGACAAGGAGTTCATGTGGCTGGGTTTACAACCAATGAGAAAACAGAACAGAAAGTCTTTAAATAGACAGGATGCACAGAAGTAGGTCTCTTGCAGAGAGGAAGAACACCAGAAGCAGTGAAGGGTAAGGTTTTCCACTCTTGCTCTGACCTTATGGTTTTTAACTCTGCAATCGGTTCTGTGTTTCTTATTTACATCTACATGAAAATACAGGTAATCTGCTTGTATCACTTTTATCAGCATCATGCCAACAGATGATCAAGGCCTGAGTCACAAACTAAAGCATCTTTAGGAATTCATCAGGAGTTCCAATCTGAAATGAAGACAACATTACTATAGAAAGGAATTCAAAGTGAAATTTGAAGAGTCATTCAACCTTGGGGACCTTCTTAAAATACTTAAATCACAGCAGATTATAAATTTTTATTGTATGACTATTGACAAGCTCTTTTTGAAACATAAATTAGAAAACAAATTCTTCCCCTCATGTAGTCCATGTATACCCCAATAAGTATTCACAGTAAATGCCTGCTAGCTTATCAAATCTGAGGCGATCAGTTTCCATCCTTAAAAAA
This sequence comes from Onychomys torridus, assembly GCF_903995425.1. Taxonomy (NCBI): domain Eukaryota; kingdom Metazoa; phylum Chordata; class Mammalia; order Rodentia; family Cricetidae; genus Onychomys; species Onychomys torridus. The sequence goes on from NW_023412359.1 coordinate 11,409, forward strand.
AAGCTTGTACACTCTTTTTTTTTAATCTCTAGATATATTTTTGTCTTCAAGGACAATGTCTTAAAATTACAAATGGGATTTTTGAAATTATATAATCAATTGGTAAATAAAATAAAGACCTTAGTAAACTCAATAGTCAATCAGAATAAAAGGCACACATTAAAAATGATGTGAAAATAAAATGTATATAAATGGAATTTGGACAAACAAATTTAGCTGAGGATGTGACTCCAAGGGGAAAGAAAAATGTAAGGAATATTAGTCATAAATTAAGAATATACTCAAAGAAAATTTTTTTTAAAAAATCCAGGATTGGTGGGATATAGAATGATCACACTATTAAATAACATTATGATTACTTGAGAATATTTACCTGTATAGAATGAGGGTTAAAAATAGAAAGGGATTTCTCAAATGAACCCAAGAGAGAGGTGCCCTAGACAAAGATGTATGATTATAATAAATAAAGATTTTCAATCAATCATATAGTCAGAAAAAGCAGAAGAGGTAATTTCCAGAGTTATTAAATTTTATTTTATTATTGGAAAAAAAACATTTCATCCTTGAAAAAAAGAAACATAAAGTACCCAGGTCTATTGATTGATTCTTGAAGAAGCAAACTTCCTCAGTAAAGTATTATTTGCTTTACCATTATATAATGATCCCTAACTTTCTTTCTTCAATAGGAAACACCACATCTCTCTCTCCCTCTTTCTCTTTCTGTGTGTGTGTGTGTGTGTGTGTGTGTGTGTGTGTGTGTGTGTGTGTGTGTGTGTGTGTGTGTGTGTGTAAATTAAGAATGTTGTTTCCCACATTCTTTGCAAGATGTATTCTTAGGTTCAAAATTTCAACATTTTCTTTTATAATACACCTTCTTATTAAACATCAAAAATAACAAAGTACTGTTGTATTAATATAGTTTTAAGTTATGTAAGGTAGATTTTGGTAACATAAAATTTTATGGAAACACATAAAGAACACAAAGTACTCCTTTGAGTAGAATAAAAAGGAAGAGAAGAGATGGAAGGTGTCCCATGCAGGAGGTGGCTCTTTCTTCTGGTATGATACAGGGAGTTTTCATTTTCCTTTTAACAACATGCTTGAGTTTAAAGGAGGAGAGAGCCAGTCTCCAACTCCAAAGTCAGCTTGAAGCTTTAATTGAACTGGGACTACAAGAAGACTAAGAGTATTAATTTTTTAGAGAAGAGCAGAAACAAGCATTTAGAAAGATTTATGAAATTTTGTAGATGATATGCCAATAGGCCATTTTACTCTTTTTCCTGGGACAGATGATTTGTCCTTTTTCTTCAGTTGTCTCATTTGTCCAGTGTTCTTAACCCCAGAGCAAGCACATGTGCATTAATTCATTCTGATCTGCTCTTGACTGTGGATGTGACCAGTGTCTTCAGTTCTGCAGCAGCCTTGACTTCCCCACAATGACAGGCTATAACCTGGAACTCTGAGCCTAATAAAACTCTCTCTCCCTTAAGTTGCCTTATCAAGGTATTTTATCACAGAAACCGGAAAGGAAACTAAGATTTATATTTATATTGATTAACAAAATGATGTTTTAATCCAACAGCTACAAATGTGGACAAAATCAGGGGCTGGAGAAATGACTCTGTGTTGAAGAGTGTATATTCTCTCTCAGGTATTGCTCCTTCAAGAAGAGAAAAAGGAAAACATGAGGACTAGGGATACAGGCCAATAATAGCACATAGTCTAGCAGGCAGAAAGGTGCTGGACTCAATCCTCAGATCCACAAGAGGGAAGTAACTGGAAGACGGGCAAAGGGAAGAGGGCAGGAGAAAAGGAGACTTGGGAGGCCTGGTGAGAGCTCAGGAATGAGGAGCAGATAAGGTCTCAAATCAGCAAAAACACAGAAAAATACTAGGTAAGTTCCAATGCAATGGGGAGCCCCTGAAGTTTTAAGTGGGAAAGTGACCAATTTTGTCTCCCTGGCCATCTGCCGAGAGAAAATAGGATGGAGGCGGAAAGTGGTATGTAGACCAGTTAAAAGGCTACTTACTACAGTAGTTTAGGGACAGAGAGAGAGAGAGAGGGGGTGGGTGGGTAATGGCTTCAATGGGAAGAAATGGAAGGATACAAGATATTTTGTGTCTCTATGGAATCCTGGCTAACCTGGATCCTGTCATCTTCCTGCTTTGGCCTTCCCAGAGCTGGAATTACAGGCACACATCACCAAGCCCTGCAGTTTCTATGTCCTTGTGTGTGCTGCATGTAAAGGTCTAAGAACAACTTGCTGGCTCGCAGTTCTCTCTGTCTTCCACATGGGTTCCAGGGATTCAACACAAGTCATCAGGCTCAGGGACAAGCACCGTTGCTTGTCTTGTGAGGTGCATTTTGGAGCTGGGATGAAAAAGACTTGGGGAATGCTGTGATGAGGAGAGGTATACAAGATAATTGCAGTTGTGTAGTTAGAGTTTTCCTGCCTGGCCCAGTCAGGACAAATCTCTCTCACCCTCCAGTCCCACAGTCGCTCAGACCCAAACAAGTAAGCACACAGAAACTTATAGTGCTTACAAACTGTATTCCCGTGGCAGGCTTCTTGTCATCTACTTCTTCTATCTTAAATTAACCCATTTCTGTTAGTCTATACTTTGCCACATGGCTTGTGGCTTACCAGTGTCTTTACTTGTTGTTTCTCATGGCTGTGGCTGAGAGTGCCTGGACCTTCCTCCTCTGGAGCAGGTAAGCAGCGATACTTATTCACGTCTGCCCAACAAGGTCTGGGATTTGTCTCCATTTCCAAACCTTATTAATTTTGGATCTGATAATTTGGCCCTTAAAATTTGTCCTTTACCCAAAGGTCCATCAGGACTTTCTCCTCTGAACAAGGGCATGTGTGATATTTCACCTCTGACCAAGGGACATTGGTCAGTCTTGTTAGAGTTCTCAGAATAAGAGCAAGGAAATATGGAAGCCATGTCACATCCTTGAGTGAAATCACCTGTCATGGTGTGGAATCATGTGTCCCACCCAGTTCTGGTTGGCTGAACACAATTCTTAGGAGTCAACCACACTGGGACTCCTACACAAGCTGCTAATGAATCCTGGTAATGAAATAGGTCTCTTGCAGATTCAGCTAAAGATATGGACCTCCTAACTTGTGCAGAAAAGTTAGAAGGTGAGGTAATGCCAGTACCTTATGACTACCTATGTGGTAGTGAATTTCATTTTTGCTCAGTTGTATGGGATTTTCATACTCTGACCACATCTCAACTGTCACATGGGCCTCAGAAACTCCTCTCTCTTCAAGGGTAGTCAATCCTTCTCCCTTTGTTTAAGGAGCCATCTGATCTTCCTCCTGAAACAAAGGGAGCCCTATGTCTTTCTAGTGTGTCCAAAGGAGGCCTAGACATTTTATTTTGTGTGAGTGGGACACACATTGCCTGATATTATGAAGGGGTTCTCTGACATTCTCCTTCTTAAATGTGTCCCAGATTTGCCCTTCAGTCCAAGGTAAATTGTAATCCTGATAACTGATGTCATGATGAACCTCTGATATAATACCTTGTCAAGGAAGTTCACTACATTCTACTTTCCCTGAACAACAGGTCTTTAGACACACAATTTCACTTCAAGGAGACTGATACAAAATTGACTGATTAAGCGGATAGAGAACAGGCCAGTGACATGAAAATTCACAGAAATGTTCATCTTTTTCTGAAGTACACTTCAAATCAACACTCCCTGATCAGGGATTCTTCAGAGAAACCACTTGTAAAACCACTGTAAAAATCTGATCCCTGATTAAACACCTTTGACTCTTAAGATTCTCACCAGAAATGGAGTGGTCCCAGCTTTGTTACCCATGACTGTGCTGCTGATGAAAGGCTTGTGGAGGACACAGAGCCAGGGATTACCAAACAAGCTGTAAGAAAAATGCTCTGATTGCTGGCAAGCTAGACTCAGAGTCTACAACAAATGGGTATTCTGGATTGTGAGGAGGTTTGTGCCTGATAAGGTACTGTCAGAACCTTCTTCCAATTCCCAAGGTAACCTGGGAGCTTCATGTTCTGCATGAGGGATTCTGGGAACTTCTTGCTCTTTCATAACCTCCCCAAATTTCACACTTTCAAAAACAGGGCCTGACCATCTTCCCACATAAGGCCAAATTTATCTCACATTGAGTTGATCAGGCACAGGTCCATGAGAGATTCTCTATAAACAAGGGGTACCAGTCCACTCTGGTTTGAGGTTGCATAGCCCATGTTTAGTAATCAGAACATAAAGCCATCTGCCTTCAGGCCAGACAAAGAAATGGAATGACTTCAACATCTCCACCTAGATCTTGGCAGCTGAACACAAACTAGAGGAAGCAACCCATTTAGGGACAGTCATCCAGGCCTTCTGAAAAAGTCACAGGATGTTGTAGTTTTGTCTCTCCAAGAATGGACACAAACTGTGAATATAGAAAAAAAAAAGTACTTGGAACAGGATGTCTGAACTCTCCTAAGATTAATGTTACCCTGAACCCAGTTTGCCCAATGGGGTCTAAAACATTTATTTTTGTGACATTGTCCTTACACATTTCCATTCCTACTAAGTGGCTCTGAATCTTTTCTGATTATAGGGGTGTCATATCAAGGGAGCATTATACCATTCTATACAAACAAATGTCAGACAGTCCTGATCTTCCCGATGGGTGCTGGGGCCAGTTATATACCTCCATTCAGCAAGAGGATTTGAAACATCCAGTTTCTGTGAAAGGAGAGCTAGGAAATCAAACTCTATTGAAAAGGCGCTTAAAACTGTCCACTGTATCCAAGGGATGTCTCAGACTGCTGACCTTGCTATTTGATTAAACATGGCCGGGCACTTTCTGTTTAAACATCACAGTTCAAAATTAACTCAGTTTCCTCTCTAAATATGAGCTCCAAAAAACCATCCCTATTCTCTAGGTATCACACATGGGTTATCAGAACTTCCCTTCAATAGAAGTAGTTGTCATGCCTTTCTGCTATTACAATACCCCAGAACTTCCCTCTCTGTCCAAGGAGAGTCATAAGAATAATTGTCTTTTACTATAGCAATCTCAGAACTTACATTTTGTCCAATGGGACCAGGATCTAAGGGTCCTGAGAGCATCCCCCATGAGCAAGTGGGCCTTCAAATTATCCCTCTAATGGATTGCCTCAGATCGTTCCCCTCTAACCGGACTTGACTGTGCTCTGCTTTGAGTTGACAGAGCCTGAAACTTAGGTCATTTATCCTTCAGTCTAGTCAATGAAGTGAAGAGGTTGCATCCTTCATGTACACACCAATGTAGCTGATGATAAGAGTACTTAGAGACTGAGGTTACCAATCATGACTGATGAAGAATGCTCAGATTGCTGCCAGGCCTTCAACAGTGTGCATGAAGATGTCAATCTTCTAAACTGTGATGGAGTACTTCCTCCACTGCACAAGGTAGGCTGGGACTCTTCCTTATCCCTACATGCTTTGTGACTCTCTCCCTACATCTGCTTTAGTCTTCCACTGACAAACACCATTAATTTCTGTGCATTAGACATCAAATGCACACTCTATAACGAAGAGGGCCTGATATCTAACCTGCATGACTGAGGGGGCCAGAGATCATTTTATTTGCCTAAGGCCCCAAGGCTTTCCACTGCCAGTCAAAAAGGCCCTCAAAATTTGCTCTCTCTGACCAAGGATTCAATCATTCCCTTTGAGAAGAAGGCTCAGGCCAGGTGGTGGTTGGGCATGCCATTAATCCCAGCACATGGGATGCAGAGCCAAGTGGATCTCTGTGAGATCGAGGTCAGCCTCGGCTAACAAGTGAGTTCCAAGAAGGCTCAAAGCTACACAGAGAAAGCCTGTCTCTGAAAAATGAAAAAATTAAGAGAGAGAGAGAGAGAGAGAGAGACAGAGAGAGAGAGACAGAGAGAGAGAGACAGAGAGAGAGAGACAGAGAGAGAGAGACAGAGAGACAGAGAGAGACAGAGAGAGACAGAGAAAGAGGAGTCTCAGACCTTCTATTTCTATTTAAATATGTCTCACCTCTCACATCTCATCTGAAAGGGACAGCGAACTAGTCCTTTTGTTTCTGAGCCCTCAAATTCCTATCCTCTGGACAAGAAGTCTCAAAATGTCTTTCTTTTATAGAGGGGATTCAGAGGTTCTCGCTCTCCCTAATGGAGCTTCAGATGCTCCACTTCTACTCAGAAAGACTTAGTTTTTCTCCCTGTCTAGGGGGAAATGAAACTTTTTCCCAATTCCTGTTAGCCAGAAATGTCTTCTTTTGCCTGAGGAGGACTCAGTCCTTCCAGCTCTTGTAAGGGGTCCATAGATCTTGCTCCATTGAATATGTATGCCTGATATATTTGCAATTGTCTAGGATTATATCCAACTATCTCCCTGCTATGTACAATCAGACATGATGGTGCTGAATAAAGGAACCTTGGGCTTATCTCATCTGACCAAAGGCTTCTTAGAGAGCTATAGCCTAGATCTACAGACCCAAACTTACTGCATGGTATTGTCCCAATACCATGCTCTCCTGACCTTGCATCCAAATTCTATTTTCGGTTTCTGAGAATGTGAGTGTTCCAGGGATCTTGCCTGTGGCAGAGACATGCTAGTTTGCTTTTGAGTCTCTATGATGTCACTCATCATGCTGATTTCAGAGCCCTTTGTGTAGTTTCAGGTATCAGTATTTCACTAGGGCTGCATCTATGGCCCTGAACCTGAGGTCTCCCATTTTCAGGTCAAGCAAATAATAGATAACCAGTTCCCCTGGCTTTAAGAATCTTCCACCAGTCATCCTCATGGTCCCAATGCCTGTGAGCAAGGGGTATGATTGAGATGTCTTATTTAGACCTGAGTGCTCCACCTTCTCTTGTGTACTGCAGCACAGTAACCAACTGTGGGTCTCTGTACTAACCATCTCCTACTGCAAGGAAAATCTGCCCTGAGCTAGCCAGGAGATAGGTTGTACATGGTGATGTGCAAGCTGACAGGCCCAGCACCCTTGGATCCCCTGTTTGTCTTTGGTCAGGAAAGGGACTCTAGAAGGAGGAATGAAGTCTGAGCACAGCCTCTGCCCCCAGGCTGTGTAGTTCCCATTGAGCTCAGGGCACATCCTACATTCCCATGTGTTTGGAGTAGTCTAAAAACTGTTCTCAGTCTTGGAAGAGTGGAGTGAAAGCAGTGGTTTCCAGGAGCCTCAGATTGTCTCCAGGGATCCTGAGTTCCTGGCTGCTTCTGGCTTCCACTGTTTCTCTGTAGGAAGAAGAGTTCCTACCCCAGTGAGGCCCTCTCCTACTTCCTGAACCCCCAGACCCTCCCATATACACACTGCTGCAGCTGCCGCTACCACCATGGCCTCTTTTCCTAACTGACTTCTGGATGGTATTTTGCAATTAGCTTTATTTTAGGATAATCCCCAAGGGCTTATGGTGGGGACCACACATGGAGAAGCAGAGAAAGAGAGAGATGGGTTCCCTGGGGACCTGGAGGCATCAGGAGGAAGGGTCCTGAGGCTCCACATTGGATGTTCCAGCAAGAGATGACTTTCTTGAGTTCCATTCGGGCCCTTGACACCAGTCTTCCAGGTACTGAGTATTGTCTGCTGACCTGCTCCAGTACCTGGCTGCCACATCCAGTGACTTCAGTCTTTTCACTGGGGCTGTTGCTCTAAGAACAGAACCCTCAGATGGCATCTTGTGCCTCAGCAGACTGCTGATTCTCATCCTGTGCTCCTTGGTTGTGTGGACCTGAGATGTGCTGTTGACACTCTTCCTGGGGAGACAGGAGGAACTGGGAACAAACATCTACTAAGCTCAGTTGGAGCTATCCAGCCTTTTACTTCCTGTGTCTTAACCATCTCTCCTGTACTATAAAATGTTTCACCTCCATTTGGAATGTCTTATGTCTTCAGGAGCTTTCCTCCAAATGGAATGTCTTACCTTGGAGGAAACTGCTACACAAAATGTGTATCCAGCTGCAGGGCTAAATCCTGTTGAGGCATGCTCTAGGTGTCCACATGTCTAGCTCAGATTCTGACTGCCTTCCTTTAAATTAGATGATTGGAAAAAAAGCTCTGCTTCTCTGTAGCTCCAAGGGCTGTGCAAGGGACCGGTTGAGTGTGTCTGTGAGAGAGCACCTTCATAAAACATTGACAGAGACTGTGGGGAGACCAGGTATATATGTGTGAAAAGGGATGTGTGTTTCTGATTGGCTGACTACAAATGACTGGCTGGGATCAGTTTCTAAGGGAAAGAGCTTTCATTGACACTTTAGGGGGAAAGAATTTCTGCAGTTCATTGAGGAATTTTGTAAACATCTCTTACCTCATATATCCCAAATCCACACACAACTTCCTCCTGAAATCACGGGGCTCAGTTTCTATGACTTCCCTTGGGTATTTGGACTTACTAAAGTGGGAGCCCCACTTCAGGGATTCTGAAATTCCTCTCTTCCTTCTGTGTTTACCACTCAAAGAACTTTCCACTCGCAGAGAGCACTCTGAGCATAACCATCATGCAGGGTCAATCCTTACCTTCCAGATCTTTCTCTCAAGCCCTTTCAGTCAAATGTAGCAATGCTCTATGCACCTCCTTCAATTAAAGGCTGGTTATTTCCTCAAAAACAATAACCTGTTTGATTTAGCTAACATCCAGCATTATTTGACAAGGCTTTCTTTTTTATAAAATTTTATTTGTGTTTTAATTTTACACATCAGCCATGGGTTTCCCCGTCCTCCCCACTCCCGCACCCACCCACAACTTGCCTCCATCCCCTCCCCTCCATTCCCATCTCCTCCAGGGCCAAGACTCCCCAGGGGATTCATTTAAACCTGGTGGATTCAGTATAGGAAGGTCCAGTCCCCTCCTTCCAGTCTGAGCAAAGTGTCCCTGTGTAAGCCCAGGGTTCCAAAGAGCCACCTCATACACTAAGGACAGGTCCCGGTCTCATAGCCTGGATGCCTCCCAAATATTTCAAGCTATTCATTTGTCTCTCTTATGCTGAGGGCCTGATCCAGATTGGGGCTCCACAGGTTTTGGTTCATAATTCATGTGCTTCCATTCATTTGGCTATTTGTCCTTGTGCTTTTTCCAATCTTGGGCTCAACATTTCACGTTCTTACAGTCCCTCCTCTTTCTCGACAATTGGACACCTAGAGTTCCAACTGGGGCCTGGCTTAGGATCTCTGCATCCACTTCCATCAGTTATTGGATGAGAGTTCCATCACGACTGTTGGGGTGTTTAGTCATCTGTTCACCAGCTCAGGTCAGATAAGGCTTTCTCTCAACCATTGCCGGCATATATCATTGTGGATTTCTGGCGACCTCTCCAGCACTCTGCTTATTCCTGTTCTCATGTGGTCTTCATTTATCATGGTCTGCTATTCTTTGTTCTCCTTTTGTCTTGAGCCAGCTGGGATCCCCTGCTCCCCTAAGTTTTCTTTCCCCCAAACCTTGCACTTCATTATTCCCACTGCTGTCCAGGTTGTTCATGTAGATCTCATCCATTTCTCTGTCATTGGGCGATCCCTGTGTCTTTCCTAGGGTCCTGTTTTCTAGGTAGCCTCCCTGGAGTTGTGAACCAGTCTAGTCATCTTTGCTTTACATCTAATATCCTCCTATGAGTGAGTACATGCCATGTTTGTCCTTCTGAGTCTGGGTTACCTCACTCAAGATGATTTTTTTCTAGATCCATCCATTTGCCTGCAAACCTCATGATGTCATTGTTTTTCTCTGCTAAGTAGTACTCCATTGTGCATATGTGCCATATTTTCTTTATCCATTCTTCAGTTTAAGGACATCTAGGCTTTCTTATTTCTAGGCATGGTATTCACATTCACGGGTTGAGAGGTTTGCCCTACAATATAATTAGAATTCCTGGGGGCTGTCCAGCCATGCTGCAGCTTTATACACAGCTCAGCCTCCAGTTCTAACCCCTCTTTTTTTTTTAAATAATTAGTTAATTGAGAAAAAGCCAGACATTTCTATGCACACCTGTGACCCTTGGGAGGGTATAATACAAGGAAGTAGAGCACTAGTCAGCCTGATGTACATGGTTTCGGACATGTGGGGTTCAAGCTCGCCTGGGATACATGAGAGACTGTCAGAAACACAAAGGGAAGAAACAAACCAAAGGACAACATTGCATTTTCTCTCTCAAGTCCTATTAACAACCCACCCCAACCCCAGCACTCTGAAACACGGTCAATGAGAGCAGTCCCTCTACCACAACAACTGTATACAACCTGTCCCCAGTTTATGGCCTTCCAGAGTCTGTGTTGCTTACTCTGCCCAGGTTATTGTGTGAAGGCCTCTCCACCCTCAGTAGTTTGTACTAGAACACAATCAGTGTAGTTGGTGCGTGTCTGAACTTGCAGAGCTGTGAAGCACTGGACAGGACCTTCTATAAACATTCTAATGCAGACTCTTCACCAGCTGTCTGGAGTCTGTTAACTTTCCCAGGGCTAGCACTGGCCCTTTTGAAGTGCTGCACAACCCACTATAAACATAAGGCCAAAATGCCAGTGCTGAAGGTAGAGGTCCATGTCAGACCTGTGCTTTCAGAGTCCTTGAAGACGCTTGAAGCAGACAGACACAGAGATGACCCTGTCCAGTCAATATTCGTCTCATGTGTCATAGAGACTCTGAAATGTGGTGTATGGGATGATGAGAAATTCTCCAGTCTTCACCCAAGCCTCATGTGCTCATTGTGAGTTTTCCTAGCCTTCCCCACTCTGCATGCTAAAATGAGCCTGGAATCTCCCATAGCCCCATTCCCAAGGTGTTCTTTGGGGTCCAAGAGCAAAGGCCAGTGTAGGTAGCCAGATCTGAGCAGGTCTCCTAAAGGTAAGATTCAGCGTAGTACCCAGATCCTATGCTTGGGCTGTGCCCCAGCACATTTTCACTTCAGATTCCCACCTACTCATGTAGGAGGCACACAGAAAGCCAATAGCAGTCTTGAAAGAGGGGGCCTGAACCTTTGTGACAGTACCAGCTGTGAGCCCCCAGGGCAAGGCTGCTGCCAAAGATCCCAGTAAAGGTGCAGGTCACTAGGCTCCTGAGGAGCTGCAGCCATGGAGCACCTCCACAATTACAACAACAACTTCTACTATGATCTGGAGGCCATGAGGAGGACAGCGGCCCCACCCTGAACAGGAGGGAGCAGCCAAAGCGGGTGGCAGGGTCTATAAAGAGCTCTAAGCCCGGAC
>NW_023412360.1:0-2680 GCF_903995425.1 Onychomys torridus
CAATGCAACACTTAGTATGTACCATTAATATCAGTTTTAAAGAAAAAGTAAACGTTGTCAGCACAGCCCTGGGCCATTTGTTTCATGTTACTACCATGGCTGTCTCCATGACTCCAGCTCCCACATGCCATGTTCTGTGTCTTCCACTTTCTAGAAGGTCATCGTAATACCTTCATTATGTAATATTATGTTCTTTGCATGTATTTATGTCTTATTCCTGAGTATTACATTAATAACATATTTAATTTATAATAACTTTTACTAGGAGTAAATTTGTCTTTTTTGTACAAAGAAGAAAACACTCTAGTCTGGGGTCCTCAGGCCATAGATTCTGCACACCCCAATAACCAAGAACTTCCCATTGACCAGCTAGTAGCTCCACTGTCTCCTGGATGAGAGGAAACATGGTCACAGATGGAACTTCATGAGGAGACCTTCAAATTCTTACTTTAGTGCCATTTTAATTTATTCATGTGGTTATTTAATAATTTATTTTTCTTGCCTGATCACAGATTTCCTCCATGTCTCCTCTCCTCCCAGTCCTTTCCCCCAACTTCCTCTCTCCCTCCCAATCCACTACTCCTCCTTTTGTCTCTTCCAGAAAGCTTTAGTGCCATTCTGAAGAAACATTGATATATGGTTTTCTAAATAACCATATAAAATCATGAGTACCATCATCAAGTATGCTTAGAAGTTTGTATCTACTATTTTCAATTTGTTTCATTTTAATATCTCATTTTTAGTTTTGCTGCTTTCATTTGTACATTTCACAAAAAGCATAATTTTCCTTATTTTTTAGTTTGTATGGAGCTGAATCTTGTTTTAAATCTCTTCTGATATAATATTTGGACACTGGTCTAATGCATTATCTGTGAGCTTCCTATGCATATTATAGAAATCATCGCTTGGTCCTCAAGTTCCAGGACATCTGTGAGTTCATTTTCATTTAATTGTTTATTCTTGTCAGTAGTTTGTCTCATCTTATTACTGTATCTCATTTCCATAAAATACAATTTGGGTGTAAACATGTTCTAAAGAAGGAAGGTTGCTAAATGCTACAAGTAGTCTTGACTTGGAAATTTTTCTCGAAGGCTTAGTTTGCTTTTGGCATTGTGATTATTGGGGATATGTGAAAGGTGCTAAGACATGAGGTAATGTTGCTACATAGATATAAATATTCTGGGTTTGACAAGGCAACATGTTTACATGATGTAATGCTGTTCTGGTAGGAAATGCATAGTAAGTTCTTTGTGAGGCATATGCTGTAAACCATAGTAGGTATGAATCCTCACACACTGCAATTAAGGCAAGAATTCTGCCTCCAGAATAACCCCACAGCCCCAAACACTTTTAACTAGCATGGAAATATTAGTAATATTGGATGGGAGAACTCTTATTAACCTTTGCAATTTTTCAATGGCCTGAAATCATAATACCTTAATATATGGTAAAATTCAACTATTAGAAAAAGTAGTAAATCGTATCATTTTGTTCCATAGTAAACACTGAATACTGCTAAAAATTTAGAAGAAGCATTTTCAAAAGGAGGAATGAGAACAAAAAGTTTTCTGGAAGACACACACACACACACACACACACACACACACACACACACACACAAACTACATATCCTAGCAAGTGAATTTAGAAACAAGGGAAAGCATTTGATAGATGTGTTATTTCTCTTACTTGTTACTGTGATAAAATGCCAGACAAAGGCAACTCAAAGAAGTTTGTTCACAACACAGTGTGAAGGCACAGTCCATCCTGTAAGGGAGTAGCCGTGAGGGAAGATGGAGTTGTGATGAGAGAGCATGAGGTGTATGTTAATGCTGAGTTCTTAGGCAGCAAGAGAGATGAGTGCTTGTGCTCAGTTCCTTTTTTTTCCTTTGGCCCATTTAGTTACGACTATACATCAGCCTATGGGATGATATCATCAGATTTAAGTTTTCTGCCCTCAGTTGGAGCACTGTGAAACACCCTTCCAGTCATGTCAACAGTGAAGTGTAATAAGAAGTCCATATTACCTATTTCACACCCATTCACATGACTTCTAGGTATGAAAACCATTCCTTAATAAAAGTCTATAATATAGTGTCAAAATGACAGAGGTTACTGAACATTAAAATGCACAATTAAACATGAAGAGAAAAATTCATATCTACCACAAAGGACACAAATATCCCAACAGCATCAACAAAGATACATATGTGTGCACATACACACACACATATACACACCCACAAATATGTATATATAAACCTTTAAACGTTTGTGTTCATGATATATTTAGTCACTTCTGGAAACTGCTTGCCATTATACTAATTGGGGAAATGAAAGGTGGAGAGGGGTTTGTGTTGTGGAAGATAACTAAAGCTAAGGATACTAGAAAATGTCATATGGAAAATTTATGTATGTGAGTGTGTTGGACTGAAGCCAACTGATCGCCAACTAAAACACTGGGTGTGAGATGCTTCCTCTTGAGGTTTTGGTCTGAGTGTCCTGCCGATCCCCCTTACAATACAGACTATTTCCACTGTTCTTGGTTATCAAGCATAACTGTATAGGAAGGTCCTCTTGATGAGGATACAACACACTTTGAACATGGAACATGGGAAAGCAAATTAATCTTGACCGTGATATTGGATACCTTTCATAGCACCTGAGATGCATGCAGGAT
>NW_023412361.1:0-7842 GCF_903995425.1 Onychomys torridus
TACAGAATCTTAAAAGATCTAGAAGAGCAAAATAAATCCTTAACTGAGAGCATAATTGTGGTAATGATACCTGATAAATTTAAGAGTTAAGGGACATCCCACAGAATGACAGTGGGTGAAACCTTGAATTTCAAAGTGATGTTTCAAAGAGATATTTCAAAATGACAGAAAAACCAAACAATAAGTATCTAATGAAATAATAAATAGTTCTCAAAAGATGACATCAAAATGGCTGTGAACATATGGAAAAAATGTTCTAAGTCCTTAGTCATCATGGAAATACAAGAAAAATATTGTTTGAGAGGTCATCCCACACAAGAATCACTATCATTAAGTAAACAAACAATAATAGACGCTGCTGAGGATGCAGAGAAATAGGGACCATGATGGGACTCCCCACCCACATATATATATATATATATATATATATATATATATATATATATATATATATATATACATATATACATATATCATGCAAATATATACATATGCATATATACCATCATGTAGATATGTGCATATGCATATATACATGTATATATAAAATACATGATACATGAAAGAGAGAGATGACAAGAAGTCAGAAGAGGCTGAAGGAAAAACAGAGATCAACTGGACTGGAAATATAAATTAATTGTAAGGAGAGTGCTGAGCATGAGCAATGTGCATGATAAATTTAAAAGAAATTGTTTTTGTAAAAGCCATTTCATACCCAACAAATATGTTCCAAAACATGATGGAAAAATAATATTCAAACACAAAATATGTTTGAAGAAGTTTTGGAAATAGATATGAATTAATGGTCAACAGAAAAAGACTATTTTAACTCAATTAGAAGACATTATTTTAGCTACAGAGTCAGTACATGGCTGTTAATGACAGACAGACACTAGGGAACAATTTGGCAGCAGCGTAGCATATGTCTTGATAACTTTAGTAGTGGTATGCATGAATGCCTTCATCAAAAAGTGTTAATTTTCCTGTGTAAGAATTGTGTTACCAAATGTTTAACTACAAAAGTGAAAACGAACAAAACATCTAAAATTTTTGACAGGTTTAATAAAAGAAGAAACACTACATTTTAGCAAACATTTTTCCTCTATTTACAGTTCCTCCATATAATATGTTTGCCAATTTAAACTGTATTTTCATAAATAAAAATAAAATAAAGTGATAAGCCATATACGCTAAATTCTTTTTTAAGCTAAGTTCTGCTAGTATTTTCATCTATGTTACTTTTCTTTACTAATCAGCCTCTTGGTTAAAGAAGTTTATAGAAATAGTATCTTAAAAATGCTATGGACTCTAGGAAATATTACAAAATTATTAATATTCTCTAGTTCTATATAACACTCCTAACCTAATGACTAGCTGACTAATAGAAATAGGGGCTTTCAGTGAAGTCCATGAAATACTAAATTCTATTGTAGACACATATCTCATTCTTGGGAAAGCTAATTCATATCCTAACTCTGGAAGAATATGCTGGAATTCATATTGTAATTTGTGAAATTATTGGGCTGTTAAACATTGGAAATGGATGATAGCTGTTCTTTTCCTTTTGAGACAGACTTGAGGCCTTCTTTCAATAAATACACTGATTCTCAGCTCATCTGACAGCCTAGTTTCTTCATAAACAGGAAAATTGACTTAGCAGTAAAGAAAAGATTTAGGCTATTTTTTGCACATGTTATTTAGTAAGTAATAATCTCTCTGAGACTCAAACATTTGAAATTAGGGTGATACTTATAAACTCTGTGAAAGCTAAATGAAATAATGCTTGGGAAAATAGACTTTAAAATACAAAGTGCTTTTTGATGATTTGTAATTACTATTTTAATCAAAGCTACATTGATGTTACTTTAATCAATACCATTCTTTCGTGGCTGTGGCTGTGAATTTTACTCAGACTTTTATGCATGCTTAACAGTCACTTTACCACCACACCAAGTGGCATATTAAAGAAAAAAACCTCACCTTAGGAATTTATTTTATCCACTCTTAAAATTTAAGCTGTTTTAGATAACCTAATGATAAGAAAATAGACATGATCAAGCAGCATAAAAATATAGACTATCCAGATAATTAGCCAAGAAACATATCACAGTAAATATTTAAAATCAGTTACACTTCAACGTGTTCCAGTTAATAGTAATTTAAATATTTTTAATTGCTATGGAATTTTTCATAAAACAAAACAAATATTTATCTGTAAAATAAGTTATTAGATTTTCCCCAATATTTTCATTTAATAAAATCTTTGCCTTAAATTTTATTTGACTTGTTCAATTAATGAACAACAAAAACAAAAACAACAAGAAAAGACTACCTTGTTATTACCTTAAAGGAGTCTTGAAAAAAAATGGAGAATAGCACCCAAAATTCATATCAGTGAGGACTGCAACCCTAATAATACCATCATTAAACATTGTATTTATTTCAGAAATGAAAGATACATCAGACACAAAGTATGTTAGGAAGGCCCTGAACAAAGCAGAACTGACCACATAGACATAGTAAAACTAATTTCTTTGGCTAGCCATTATTGAACTTAAATGGATTATTCTAAATTACCTTCAGTAGAGCTGGATAATTCACGCAAAACTCTCAAAAATATAATGCCCTTAATAAATAAGTATATTGAGGTCACAATACATTAGATCAATACAAGCATATCATAGAGTTATTGCTGGATTATAATAGAGTGTTTTTTGACAAAAGAACCATGATTGTTTTGTGTTTATCAATACTTACAAATTGATGTTTATGATATACTGTTTACTATTATGTATGCAATTGTAGATGAAAGTTTTCCTGTGTCCTGCCTGGTCTGTAGCTGCTCAGACCCAAGTAAACACTCAGAAGCTTATATTAATTAAAACTGGTGGGCCATTAACTCGGGCTTACTACTGATGAGCTCTTACACTTAAACTCAGCCCATTTCTGTGAATCTATATGTTGCCTGTGTTCCATGGCTTTATCTGTGTGCCATCACATGTTGCTCCCTGGATGGCAGCCTTGAGTCTCCTGACTCAGCCTTCCTCTTCCCAGAATTATCCTTGTCTGCTTTTCCTGCCTATACTTCCTACCTGGCTACTGGCCGATCACCATTTTATTAAACTGGTTTACAAAAGCATTATTCCACAGCATTTCCTCTTTCTGTCTAAAATGTGATTGGGGCTGGGTTGCCACAGGATTTCAATTCCTAATAGACAAAAGAAGAAAGAAAACAAACAAAAATAATTTTTTTTGAAATGCATACAAGGTGAAAGCATAGCAAACTTGTATTCAGAATTATCTGAGAGTTGGGGTAGGTCCAGTAAGTGTTACAGGACCCCCAGTTGAACAGAGAAGTGAGGCCAGAAGCTTGGAGTTGCAGGTCTCAGAAATGATGGGTCTTGGAGTCTGGAAGTAACTGCAGGGATGAATTCACTTCTGCTGCCTAGCCTAGTTTTGAAACTTACCTGCTGAGCAGAAACAGATTCTTTATCTGAAGCTGCTGTCTGACTTTAAAAGCTGGGTAAAGGGAGCTTCCTGTTTGGAGCAGAAGCCTCAGGCTATGGCATTATTGTCAAGTATGTTCCCATGAGCCTTGAATTCAGACCTTCATTTCTTTCTCTTCCATCAACTCCTATAGCACACTTCCACAGCCCCACAAGTTTGAATTTATAGGAGGCCATATATGTACTGACTGCCTGAATGTAGCCATGTAAAAGTGATGAAAAATAGGATTCTACCATGCTTGCTCTACCTTTATGACTTTGTATAAGCCCAATCACATCTCAAAGACTTTTGTCTAAATATTACACTCATATTTTATATTCAGGCTTTTCATATTTCATAATAGGGATGAAATTTAAATGTATCATTGATCCCTTAGGTGATATGAAAATAACATGTAAATAATAACATAGTTTTCATAGCATCAGTTCAGCAATTGACTTTATACTTAAGGTAACTTAAAACACATGTAGTCAATATAGTAAAATGTAGTATATCCATTCAAGGAAAAAGCACTGGACTATTACCAAAAAAAAAAAAAAAAAAAAAAAAAGAAGAAGTACTGATTCATGTTGTTATTGTTTAAAAGTGTTGCATCCCGTGTACATACTTGCCATGCTTTTAATTACTTGAAACAAGTTTATGTGAAAAAAGTAGACTCAGAGATATCAGGGATTATATGGAAGAAAGGGGTCTGTGACTGCACAATGGTGAAAGGCTGTGCAGTCTTATGAATGTATTAGAGCCCATTCCATTGTTACCTGCTAGGAGTGAATATTATCTCATATGTTTAAAAACTATAATGTATTTAAGAAATCTTTGCAACTCTGAACTCTGTCTGCATTGATTTTAGAGGTCAGTTAGGAAGCATTTAAACATACTAAAAATTCCCAACAAATAAAAAGTCCCAATTAGCTATCATTTCAATGTAGTTAAAATGACTATTATTAAAGACTAAATTATTGTAATTGTTTTAGATACTAATTTTTAAAGACACAAAGTAATTGTAAGGTGATTGAACCACACTATAAGATAACCAGGAAAGGGGATTTCGGATATTTTGACCACAAAGATATGATAGAGATGCTAATCATTTTGATCTGGTTTTTGTATTATTTTGTTTTGTTTTTTGAGACAGGGTTTCTCTTTGTAGCTTTGCTCCTTTCCTGGATCTTGCTCTGTAGATCAGCCTGGCCTCGAACTCACAAAGATTTACCTGCCTCTGCCTCCTGGAGTGCTGGGATTAAAGGTGTGTGCCACCACCACATGGCTGATCTGGTCTTTATACATTAGGTAAATGTTCTAAAACATCACATTGTCCCTGTTAAATATGTGCAATTATAAGTAGGAGAAACAATGTTTCTGAGTTACCAGTTTTCAATCTGTATAGCCTTTCCAGCATGATTTTTAAAACTCTTTTTGTGTGTTGGATAATATCATAAGAGATGCAAACAGAGAAAATGGGAGGGAAGGAAGAAAGAGGGGAGGGAGGATGAAAAAGAGTTAGGGATAGAGGTGGAAGGAAAGGGAGAGAGGAAAGGCAGCTCCCCAATTCCTATTGTGGTGATGTTAGTCTCTTATGTTTATGTCTCACACTCTCCACTGAGTTAAGTATTGGGGATCTGAATATCATATATGATTGTCAGGAGGTTTGTACATTAATGGTATCTTCAAGCTGGAATCCTTGTGATAGGACTAGTATCTTTCTAAAAGATGAGGAAATACTAGAAATCCATCTCCTCACTAAAATATGCAAAAACACAATCATCTGAGAATTGGAAAAGCATCCCTGACAATGAAAGAAATCAGATGACATATTCATCATCAACCTCTCATTCTCAGGGACTCCAGCACAGGGTCCAGTGATTTATCTAACTCCCTCTCCTTCCCCTCTCTTCTCTCCATTTCACCTTCTCTCATATACACATGTGACTCACAGACAGAAAGCCATACACACAAATATCTTGTTCACTGAGAATGTTTAGATTAAAACATGCTCCCACATGTTATAGGAGCTTATTTCCTGACCTGTAATCACAGAAGTGAAGCATCCAGGAGGCTTCTATATGACTTTGCAAAAGATGATCATAGATGTTTCCACAATGTATTTGTTGATTTACTCAGCTTCCCAAGAAACCACTGCCCGATATTAATGAAAGCAGACATGTATTATGAAGTGACAAAGCATGTGGAGTAGCACAAATAGACTGGAGAGACAGTGCGAATGTGTTCACACAGTGGAAAAGGATGGCTCAGTACTTTCAAATCTGTTGGGATATAACTCCGTGCTGTTCCAGCTCAAAGTCCAAGTGGTTTGGTCATTGGTTTTTTTCTTCAATTCATTATTCCTCCTTGTTGTTTGTTTTTGTTCTTTTGGGGAGCCCACCACCCAGCTCCCAAATAAAGCACACACAGAGACTTCTTAATTATGAATGCCCAGCCTTAACCTGGTTTGTTTCTTGCTAGCTTTTCTGGACTTTAAAATACCCCATCTGTCTTTTGCCCTGGACTTTAAACTTTCTCTATTTTTTTTATACCTTCCTTTCTTTCTCCGTTGCTGGTTGTGTAGCTGGGTGGCTGGCTCCTGATGTCCTCTTCTTTCTTTCACTCCTAGATTCTCTTCTCTCAGATTTCTCTGACTTTTAATGCTTTCTGCCTGACAGCACTGCTTAACTTCTTCTGTTTTGCTATTGGCTGGTCAGCGCTCTATTAGACCATCAGGTGTTTTAAACAGGCATAGTAACACAGCTTCACAGAGTTAAACAAATGCAACATAAACAAAAGTAACACATCTTAAAATAATATTCCCCAACACCTCCCTAGATACATGATTCCCCTAGAAACAGTAACTCTTAAACTACAATTTACAGTTCTACAAATAGAAACAAGAGTCCAGATACTCAATCATAAAACTGAAGCAAAAGAGGTCCATGGGTAATTAGATGAAATACTAACAAAACATGCTTGTGTGTGTGTGTGTGTGTGTGTGTGTGTGTGTGTGTGTGTGTATGTGTGTGTGTGTGTGTACAATTATACACATGTGTATAATTTTTGAAGCCATGTATCCAATACATATATTAATATTTGGATTAGATTAGGTGTGGAGTTTCAGACTTATCAGTATGAATAACAATTGCAGTTGCAAGACTGAGCAAAGCAGCTTGACCTAGTATGCTTTGCAACACCTTGTGTCTCATCTGGAAATAAAATCCTGAAGTCGGGTCAAGTACATTGTTCTTATAAGGATGAATTACATTGTGTTTCTCTCACATATTACAAGGACCTTGCCAGACACAACAAAACAAAATGACAGATTTACAAGAACATTCAAACTTATTTCTTTATTATGGTAAGTCACAAGGAAGCATGAGTGGGTTAAAACAACTGCTATAACAATGATAACAGTCAGAGACAGGGAAAACAGGGCCTGTCCTGCCATCTTTGTCCTGTAATTTTCATCTAGCCATTTGTTTTATCAAGTCTGTAGAGAATGGCTTTGAAAGCAAGTTTTTTTTTCTTTTGTTTTGTGTGGTTTTTAGTAGAACATGCAAGTATGAGAGAGTGGCCCCATTACCTTCATCTCAAAGGTTATGGAACCACTTTCCGTGAAAATGTGTTTTGTTATTTTTCTTGCATTTATGTGAACAAATAGCTATCTAATTCATTCATATATGGTATGCAACAACAGAATAGAGAAATGATTCCATACAGGTGTATATCAATAAGAGTTTATTGAGGCTATGAAATACTATGTGAGAGGTAAATTACTTACAGGTCCATGGGCACCTCTATCACAGTGAAGTCTACCCCAACATAGCCAGTGACTTTGTGAGAGAAAAAAACACTTGTGGTTCCCTACAATTTTTTTTTCCTTTTTTGTTATTTATTATATTTGTGTTTTAATTTTACACATCAGCCATGGGTAACCCTGTCCGCCCCCCTCCTGCCCCTACCCATACCTTCCCCACAGCCCCTCCCCTCTATTCCCATCTCCTACAGGACCAAGACTCCCCTGGGGATTCATTTAAACCTGGTGGATTCAGTACAGGCAGGTCCATTCCCCTCCTTCCAGGATGAGCAAAGTGGCTCTGTGTAAGCCAAAGGTTCCAAACAGCCAGCTTATTCACTAAAGACATGTTCCGGTCCCACAACCTGGATGCCTCCCAAAAAGTTCAAGCTATTCAATTGTCTCATTTATCCAGAGGGCCTGATCCAGTTGGGGGCTCCACAGCTTTTGGTTCATAATTCATGTGTTTCCATTAGTTTGGCTATTTGTCCCTGTGCTTATCCAATCTTGGCCTCAACAATTCACACTCTTACAGTCCCTCCTCTTTCTCA
>NW_023412362.1:0-1867 GCF_903995425.1 Onychomys torridus
AACTATAGAAAATGTACAAACACATGGAGGCTAGAAAATTAAACATTGAACAATCAGCGAGATGCTAAAGAAATTGGGAGTGGGTTCCAAAATTCTTAGACACAAATGGTGGTTGGAATAAAGCATAGCATTCTTGAAATGTACAAAAATAAAAGATTAGTGAAATCTACAAAATAATGTGTTGTAAGAGGGAAGTTGAAGTCTATTGGTATACAGGTATAGATTTAAAAAATTAGGGACGAGTAGATGGTTCAGCAAGTAAAGTTACATGCCAACAAGTCTGAATTCAATTCCTGGGAATCAGTGTAGAAAAAAGGCATTGAACTCCAGTAAACTATTCCCATCCACCATCAACATGTGAGTTACTGTGTGTGCACAACTGAGTGAATGCTATGTGTGTGAGTTCATACACAAATAACTGTGTGTTGAAAACATAAAAATGAAATGTCATTAGTCAGAAAGAAACAACAAAGATCAGAACTCATTTAAATTAGTTTTGAATTTTAACCCATACATCACAAGAGAATCCTCAGCCAATACTAATGAAATCATACCCAAACAAATCATACAAAAGAACAATGAAAACTATAAAAGGATCACCATATGTGGCATACTCCTCTAGTAAGAATGACACCACTTCAAGTTAAGAGACCACACAAATGGAAGCATGAATGGAAGCCCACAATTAGCTGAGACAGGGTCCAGAAGCTTCAGAAACAAAATCACGGATGCTGGGTTAGGAGGCAGAGCTCAAGACATCTCAGCATGACACATCTACATACTGACCTGGAGAGTAGTACAGTCCCTCACCTATGATAAGGGCATCACTTTCAAAAGTGACAATACATTCTGTCTTCCCTAGTGATATTGACACTGTGGTTCCCACATTGTGGAGAGTATCAGATGTGGAATTTGGTCAACTTCTATGGAAGAGGACAAAAAATAAAAGATAAGAGAAAATCATGCAAAACCATATATATATATATATATATATATATATATATATATATATATATATATATATCACTTTTTTACATGATTTAGTCTATAAAATGCAATAAGTCTTATTGAAGACATGTACATAATGGAAAACCCACCTGGGGCAGATATCCCTAAGAAATTAAGTTTTTCATTATAGAGTTAAAATTTTTAGGGGAGAGGATATCCACCACCAAAAGTGTTTGAGCAGCTTGTACACAGAGTGAAGCCAGTGTCATAAGGTATACTAGTCTTATCATACCAGCTGCAGACCCTTTTTAAGTATTGGACGATTTCTTCATTGAGAAAATAAAAACCAATACATTTCACTTGAAATGTATGTATATAATATTTACCTTGGGTAAAATTGATAGTAAAATATCTAAAATAAACCCTGCATCTCAGCCATTCCCTGCATATTGGGGCCATGATATAAGTCCTAAAAAATCTTTTCTTGTGTTCCCAACCAAATATTAATTCATAAGAGAAACTGGCCTCATAGAACATTGCCCATCAGAGAAAGAAATGGGTACATCAATAATTCTTTCAGCTCAGAAACACCACCCACAAAACACATCCACAATGCACATAATCCATGCTCAAAAACACCCACTGCTAAATACATTCCCTTATACTTGTCACCAGTACACATAATTATCTATGGATTACAGGGAAATAGCCATTTTCAATTGGGAAATGCTTTTCTTTCCTCAACAGTGCATGTTACCCACCATTATGACTGAAACTTCAGTGGCTACATCCTCATTCTTCAGATTTTTTTTCAAGACATGGTTTATCTGTGTAGCATTGCACCTTTCCTGGAACTCACTTTGGAGACCAGGCTGTCCTTGAACTCACAGAGATCCATCTGCCTCTATCTTCCAAGTGC
>NW_023412363.1:0-9527 GCF_903995425.1 Onychomys torridus
TTACTTGTTATGGTTTATAACAAGAGCTGAATGGGACAATAGTAGTCACAGGAAAGCTGGAAGTCAAGAGATAATAAGGAAAAAATGGGAAAAAAAGAAAGAAATCTGGGGTGGAAAAATAAGGGAAGAAGGCAGGAAAATAGCAAAATTGAAAAAGCTAATCCGGGTTGGTATCGTGCACACTCTGGTAATAAATCCTCAGCATACATCGCGCAGGAGAGGCAAAGAAGACCGAAGAGGATCTCTGTTGAGTTCGGGCAGCTCTGGGCTACAACGTGAGTGTCCACGGAAAAGGTGGGGTGCAAAGCTACACAGAGAAACCCTGTCTGAAAAAAACCATAAAAAAAAAAGAAAAGAAAAGAAAAAGAAAGAAAGGACACCAGGGGCTAAACACTAACCTAAACAGCAAGCAATTGAGTAAGAAGTAAAGCAAGGTATACAAAATGGAGAAAGATAAAAACCAAAAGATAGATGGGGTAATTTAAGGTGGGAAAAGCTGGCAAGAAACAAACCAAATTAATGCCAGGCAATTAAAAGAAAAAATAAGACTCTCTGTGTGTGATTTATTTTAGAACTGGGTAGTAGGCCACCGAAAGAGAAAAGAGTTAAAAAAGAATAAAAAAAGAAAAAACCCACCAGGTCTCATCTTCACCACTTCATGCAGTGAACCCTCTCAAACTCCTCATTGGTTTCTGTCTCTGCCAATCATAGATGCCTGGAAAAATACTGAACTGTAAGCAGAGACTAACAATCCATGACCTTAAACTTTGATTCTCTCTTGTTTCCAGGACCAGCAGATGATGGGGGATCCTGCAAAGTTTGACTTCTTGATTTGGATGGACACTAACATGTTTGGACCACAGGTGAAGCAGGTTTTGTATGAAGTTGCTTCCTGGGACTAGAAATCATTTTGTTAACTCATTTCATAACTTGAAGCTCTAGCTAGATAGAGTCTTAACCTTAGGGCACCTTCCTTTACCCCTAGGGCTTCCATTTTTTGTATAATGGTCTTAAGGTCCTTTTAGACCCTTGCCTGTTACAGCACTTCACTGCCCTCTGAACCTACCTTTTCATTTTCAATTGTTTCTGCCATAACGCAAACAATAATAGTTCCAGCCTATATTGTTTTACTCCCAGGATCTGTGGGAAGAGTCTAACAACCAGCTGAGGATTCTAATCTGAGGGATATTCAATGAAGCTAAGCACACTGAGTTCTTTAGTCCATTCACTTTATTCTTCTATGGTGATTCTATTTGTACCCTTTCTTGTCTGCTCTCTTCATTAGCTCCTCTTGGTCCCTCCTGCTGTTCTCTCATCATTCTATCTAGTTCTTTCCATCTCCATCCTCATCTTTGTTCTTCTCCATCAGTTCTCCCAGTGCTCTCAGAGAACCAGTATATACACCCACACAGTAATTCTTTGGTAAAGCAATGTGAGGCTTGAAATTTCCAGGGTCTCAGAGAGAGAGGTGATAAGGACTCACACATAAAGTGATTAATTGTCAGATTCCAATTACAAATGGGAAATGACTAAAGGGGAGTTCTCTGGTAGAGTCAACTAAAGGCTAAGATCAATTAGGAAATTTGTGTGCTCAAACTATAATCTAGAAATGGCTAGGGAGAATGTTAGGCAATTAAAAGTCACAAGAATACACAAGAAAGTAAACTGTCTTTGTTGCCAGTTTTCCCACTCATCCCAGCTTCAGCTGCTCTCTGATAGGGAAAGGGGACATACATTAGGTGGCTAAGCAACCTATGTCAGAGCGTGTAGTATTTGGTTAGTGAAACACTTTCACTCAGAGTAATTGCTGAGGAGAAAATCTAGGAATATCATCTGGCTGAGGAGGAATTAAAATCTTAACTTGCTCTAGAAAAAAGCTTGGCACCTATTGCCTGCTTGGCCTGGAGGCAATCTCCTTCAGCCAGTGGGAAGCTACTGCCTTAACTTAGTATCTAGCAAATGGCTAAAACATCACCCAGGAATATGAATAGTAAATGTCTGAAGTTAGGGCTTTGTATAAATAATGCGGGGTGAAGGGAAGGGTTTGAAGATTTAATTATTAGTGGTTCTTTTCGCTGTCTACAAGTGAGATAATCTAATGTTTATCTATCAGCAGTTTTATCCTTGGAAAAAGGTATGTTTGTTGAAATACTTTTGTCCAGAGAATGGCCCTAGCCAGATATATGTTAATGATAAATAAATACAGCTGGGGACAGTTGTCCAATTACCCCAAATGTATAGGGAAAGTTGTAGCCAAGATTGAGATGCAATTGTGAGGTTACATGTACATGTAACATGGAGATGCATGGTAAATGCGGAGATTCATAGCTGTTACTGCACAAGAAGTCTACAACAAGAAACAGCAGTTCATTCAAAGGACCATAATTCCATGACACCTTGCATGATGGTTTCCTCTAACAGAACCCTTAGTTCTGATAGGTTGACCTTCTGAACACTAGTTGTCACTGCTATATATGCTCATGGACTTTCACTACCAGTGGCTCTCAATAATGCCCCACTTGTTTTCTTCCATTGTTGACTTGACTGAGTGAATGGTAATAACACTCCAACAGATTCACTATTCCATTTAATGAAATATCCTGAGCATTGACAGAATAAGAAAGAATTTGGAGCCAAAATATCACACAAATGATTGTTAGCCTAATTTTTATTGAGTCTGTTTTTGACTGAAATCTTATAGTCTCAATCTCCACTTCTGCCATTACTCTTAACATTCCCATCTTCCTGGTCATACATGGTGGGTCAATAAAGTTCTGTGTGCAACTTTCTATGGTTTTTGCAAACTAAGGTCCTGATATCTTCCACATTCTTCCAAAAATAACATTCTCAGTGTAAGGAACATGTAGGACCTAGGGTGAACAACCCTGGTCAGGAGTGTTAAGTAATAGAATGACATAAGTAAGCCACAAATGGGGTAGTGATAAGCTATAAGCTATGTGTGGAAGTAGGGATAAGACTAGAAACATAGCCAGGAAGGGATATAAATGAAGAAGCCTCAGACCCAACCAAAAGAGCTCATCAGACCCTCTCATAAGAGGACTGTCCTCTGCCAGAGAGGTGAGATCCTGTCCTTAGTGCAGATGTCACTGACTAGAGGTAGGCTGACCCAAGGTCCAGAGGAACAGATGTAGCAAGTCTGGATCTGTACTCTCAGAAATGTACTACTACTTCCATTTGGAAAATGGGATAAATATTGCTTGTAATCTTACTGTGTGAATAAATGAGTGTTATACCAAGTCTAAATCAAGAGTGATTATTCCTCCCCCATAATTGGGGTATATGCTCACTACACTAAAGTTCTACCTAGCATCAAAACCACTGTAGATGCTCCATTTTTTGTTCTAACTTGCTTTTGTTCTGCTATGATTAAAGCCTCTAACCAAAAACATCAGACAAGGAATGAGTTTATTTGCCTGATTGAGTCAGGTCCCACTCCATCATTTTGGGAGCTTAGGATAAAAACTCGAGCTAACAAATGAAGGCAAAATTCATGGGCAAAGATTGCTTCCTGGCGGGCTGGAGAGATGTCTCAGATGTTAAGAACAATGGATGCTCTTCCAAAGGTCCTGAGTTCAATTCCGAGCACCCGCATGGTGGCTCACAACCATCTGTAATGGGAACTGATGCCCTCTTCTGGCCAGCAGTCATATATTCTGTATACATAAATAAATAAATCTTTAAAAAAAAAAAGATTGCTTCCTGGCATTCTCTCTTGCCTAGTTACTGTCTCATGCTCAGTTAGCTCCCTTTCTATCCCAGGCCCCCTTCCATAGGGTTATTGTCACCATAGGTGGAATAGCCATTCCTGCTACCCTAGGTAGAGGAGCCTCCTCATTTCAATCATCAATCAGCAAAATCTCTCACAGAAATAACATTTTCTGGCTATTATAAAGAAAGCCACTATCAAGCTAGTTGAGCAGTTGTCCTTGTGGTAGGGTGGAGGAGCATCATTTGAGTATATGCCCAAGCTGGATCTTGATGTAGATTGACTCCCATTTTCAAAGGATTGCATATAGATTTCCACAGTGGCTGTACAAATTTGCACTTGTCAGAGCAGTGACTCCCCTTGCTCCATGTCCTTGCCAGCATTAGCTGTCCCTTGTGTTATTCATCATCAGATTCTGACAGACATTATAAGAAATCTCAAAGGATTTTTAATATGCATTTCGTTAGTGGCTAAGTGTAGATGTAACCATCTTGTTAAATAAGAAATACAGAGCTAATTGCAGAGTTAAAATCCAAGAAGTCAGAGCAATAGCTGAGAGCTGAAAACCTTTCCCTTCACTGCTGCTCTGTCTTTCCTCTGTGCCAGAGAACTACTTTCTATGTCCTGTCATTTATATAGACTTTCTGTTCTGCCTTCTCATTGGTAGTAAACCCAGCCACATGTCCTCCTCCTCACTGCCTGTATATACAGACATACCTCCAGGTCTTCTATGGTTGGTATTGAGATTGAAGGTGTGTGTCGCCATGCTGGCTGTATCCTTGATCATACAGAGATCCTGCCGAGCTCTGCCTCCCAAGTGCTGGGATTAAAGGCTTGCAGAATTACCACCAGCTTCTGCTATGGCTTGCTTTAGCAAGGTAACTTTATTAATATACAAATAAAATCACATTTCAGTACAAATAAAATATCACAATAGCTAAGAATGTTGAACATTTCTTCAAGTTTTGAATCAGTGAAATGTTAAGTTTCTCACAGTGGCTACAATTAATGGCATGTGCTTGCATGTTGGCCGAACATTTTTTGAATGTAGTTCCATGGGCACATAGAACTTGAAATTACTTTAATTGGTATTGTATTGTCCCTATTCAACAATGCTCCTATTCCTTTAGGTTATTCAGTTTTATTCATTTCCAGTGACTGAGTGTGTGTGTGTGTGTGTGTGAGTGTGTGTGCATCTGTGTGTGTCTGTGTGTGTGTCTGTTTGTGTGTATAGATTATGTAGCATATGCCTCAAAAGTTACTGTGATCTCTCCAGATTGCTGGTACTGAAAGAATGTACTACCACACATAGCATTAAATATAATCTTTATGGACTAAGTCTCCTCTTCTTATGGTGGCCTGGGAGAACAGGAGATTATGTCAGAATCCCTGATACTGGATATATATATTAGTGAGCTTTATATGTACTGGGAATGGAAGAGGGATGTTCTGAAAGAATCTGCATTGCTCTTAACAGGAAAGGCATATTCTACCCAGAGTCTTCAGACAACTGGTGCTGATTAAAAAGTACAATTCTCCTCCATTTGAGAGAATAAGTCAGGAAATAGCTCCCTAATGAATTGTCCAATATGACATGGTGAGCCAATTATCCATATATGTACAATCAACAACAATGGATGCAGCATGTTGTATTCATATATTTCAGCATACTGATTCACCCACACTTAACAAAGAAGAGTTTAGAAAGGATTTGTAAAGGTAGTAATTAAGAAATAAAAGGGGAAAGAGAAGTCATATTTTTAATGTTAATTTTTTATTTATTTTCTATTATCAGACTGATACAGTATAAATTCTTATGCTAATAGTGAAAAATTTCATTGAGGCTTCCCAAGAAATTGAGTAAAACCAAAGCTTTTTATAAGCCATAGTCATCCTAGGTTCCCCCCTGCTATATAGCCTCCCTTGTTCTGTGGGTTGCAGTCTGATAGTTTTTTGCTTTATGTCTAGAATCCACTTATGAGTGAGTACATACCATGTTTGTCCTTCTGGGTTTGGCTTACTGTAGCTAGAGTTTTTTTGTCTGGCCCAGTCAGGACAAATCTCTCTTACCTGCCAGTCCCACAGTCGCTCAGACCCAACCAAGTAAACACACAGAAACTTATATTGCTTACAAGCTGTATGGCCATGGCAGGCTGCTTATTATCTACCTTTTCTATCTTAAATTAACCCATTTCTGTTAATCTATACTTTGCCACATGGCATGTGGCTTACCAGTGTCTTTACATGTTGCTTCTCATGGCGGCGGCTGGTGGTGTGTCTCTCTCCAGCCTTTTACTTCCCAGAATCCTCTTCTCTCTTGTCCCGCCTATACTTCCTGCCTAGCCATTGGCCAAACAGCGTTTTATTTGTACAGAGAGATATCCACAGCAGCTTACCTCACTCAGGATGACATTTTCATGTTCCATTCATTTGCCTGCAATTTTCATGCTGTCATTGATTTTCTCTGCTGAGTTGTACTCCATTGTGTACATGTACCTCATTTTCTTAATCCATTCTTCAGTTGACAGGCATCTAGATTGTTTCCAGGTTCTAGCTACTACAAATAGTGCTGCTATGAACATAGTTGAACATGTATCTTTGTGGTATGATTGAGCATTCCTTGGGTATATGCCCAAGAGTGGTAAGGCTGGGTCTTGAGGTAGATTGATTGCCAATTTTCTGAGAAACCGCAATACTGATTTCCAAAGTAGTTGTACAAGTTTGCATTCCCACCAACAATGGAGGAGTGTTCCCTTTGCTCCACATCCTCTCCAACATAGACTGTCATTAGTGTTTATGATCATAGCCATTCTGACATGTGTAAGGTGGTATCTCAGAGTCATTTTGATTTGCATTTCTCTGATGATTAAGGATGCAGAGCATTTCTTTAAGTGTCTTTCAGCCATTTGTGATTCTTCTTTTGAGAATTCTCTGTTTTGTTCTTTATCCCATATTTTAATTGGATTGTTCAGTATTTTGATATCTAGTTTCTTGAGTTCTGTATGTACTCTGGAGATTAGTCATCTGTCTGATGTGGGGTTGATGAAGGTCTTTTCCCATTCTGTAGGCTGTCTTTTTGTCTTATTGACCATGTCTTTTGCCTTACAAAAGCTTCTCAGTTTCAAGAGGTCCCATTTATTAATTGTTGTGCTTAGTGTGCTGCTGGTATTATATTTAGGAAGTGATCTCCTGTGGCACTGTGTTCAAGTGTAGAGAAGTGATGTCTCTTAATTAACAATTTATGGGAAACATTTTAAATAAAAAGGGACTAGATAGATGGCTCAGCAATTAATGCACTGGCTTTTGATACAGAGGACCCAGGCTCCATTTATAGAACCCACAAGGTAGGAAACCATTTGCTCTAACTCTGGTTCCAGACACCTCCTGCCTTTTTCTGGCCTCCTTGGGTACTGTGAACAGACAAACCATCATATGAATAATTCTTTTAAAGTTAGAAAAAGTAAAGAATGGAATTATTTACAGTGAGCTCACAGCCCTCAGACAGACAGATGCCAGGGATAGTTAAAATTAGCTCCTCATTGTCTTGCAGGGAAGCAGCTGTGGCCTCCTGCCAAGCCAGCCTGCTCAGAGGCAAAAGCAGCTTTATTTTGAGGTTAATGAAGCCCATCATAACCATTCATCTAACAGCACAGTACACAATGCTGTTAAGTGACTTTTTAATGATGATTTCTGCATTTCTCTTCTCTGTCTTTG
The DNA here is from genome assembly GCF_903995425.1 of Onychomys torridus. Lineage (NCBI taxonomy): Eukaryota > Metazoa > Chordata > Mammalia > Rodentia > Cricetidae > Onychomys > Onychomys torridus. Next base: position 7,442 of record NW_023412363.1, read on the forward strand.
TGAGAATTGTGGTATTGGTATACTTATCTTTCAGACTGAACATTAAGATTGACAGGTTTCATATGCCTGAGAGCAATCTTTGTTCATTGTATCACTTACTTGACTTTCAGCTAAGACTTTGGGGTACAAGATGAACATCCCAGAGGCATTTGTTTCTATCATTTTATAATTTATATATGCCCTCCCTCCCGATTTTTATGTAAGAATTCCCCTAAGTGTCTCTAATTTTACATTGTGATGGTGTTCAGAAATGGATTTGTTAACATAGTCTGCTTAGGAATATGTCCAGATTCCCTCTGTTAAAATCTACATGCTTCCTTTGTTTACATGAAGCATTGTAAAAGTATTCCATACTCTACCATCCTCCTGCAGGTAAGAAATTTTTCTCCTTTCTTCCATCTTGGATATTGTGATGGCTATTCTTGGTAGTCAAACAGGCAATCTCTGCAATTAACTAAAACCAGAAGAGTTGCATACACCAGTGAGGGATTTATGAAATGTTTTGAAATTAAAGACCCATCTTTAATCTAGACCCTTTGAGGTGACATCTACCTTCAGCTGCTTGATATCTGTGCACACTTTTAAGCACAGCACTGAGGAGGCAGAATCTTCTGAGGATTTCTGAGGTTGAGGCCAGCCTGGTCTACAGAATGAGTTCCAGGGTTATACAGATAAATCCAGTCTCAGAGACACAAAAATAAAAAAGAAAGAAAGAAAAAAAAAATAGAAGAATCAAGCAAAGTATAAGATAACCCTTTAATCTTGATATTACCTTCTGGTGGTAGCCTACATACATAAAGAACACAGAAGGAGTAAGCTCTCCCTTTGCCTGGTTACCCTAGTTCTGGCTACCAAGTTCATTTTTTTTTTGAGACAGGATTTCTCTGTATAGATTGTGGCTTTCCTAGATCTTTCTCTGTAGCCCAGGCTGACCTTGAACTCACAGAGATCTGCCTGACTCTGCCTCCCAAGTACTGGGATTAAAGGCATTTGCCTCCGCCCAGCTCCAAGTTCATCCTTTAACCAGCACCAGAGCCTACTTCCTTAGAATTGTGATGTATACGAAAGAGCAGTTGAGATACACAGCCTCATGCTCTGAACAACTACTGACTTTTTCTAATGTGCAATGGTAGTAGTCATAGATGGACTGCCTGAACCACATTTTGTGAGACATTCTAATAAATCCATTTTCTTCATACATAAAGAGATTCATTCTACCAGTCCTTTTCAGGTAGAGAACCTTGAATAATGCAGTTTTTTTCCTTCACCTGCACACCAAGGAATATGTGCTGGCCTACAATAGTATTCATAAACACATTCTTCCTAGCTTAATTATTCTCTAAGTATTAAATTATTCTTGAAGACTACTCTTTATTATTATTAATTTGCCAAGCGTTTGCTCTGAATTTCTGGAATAAAATTCCTAAAGCAGTGGACCTATTTTCTTGGTTGTAATCCAGTTCCTGCTTTTCTTTACCTGTTGTCTGAAGTCCCTGTGACAACCAGGTACAAAGTACCTTCAGTTCACCTGATGTCAGCAGTGAGTCACATAATAAACATTCTCCTTGTGTGTCTTTAAATCTCTCTTTAGTTGTTAATATTCAGGGATCCCTTTTACCTGTGTGACAAGGAATCACTTTGCCCCATATAGTTTAGTGGTTTGTACAAGATAGCTAGCCACATTGTGTCCTGGGGGAAGGAGGAGAAGTTCCCATGGAGAGAAGGAAGAAAGCAGGGTCAGCTATTAGAGCCAGGGCAAGTTGCTGTTAATACTGAAATCCTCTGCTCATTTAGAAATGTCTTTTGGGGTGGAAGGGAGGGTCAGGAACCATTGTGCTGTGTCTTTAGCACACTGTAACCCTGTGGGAGGTGGCTCTTGTCACTCAGGTCTCACTATCCAATCAGGCGCTCCAGGTGACCTGCCATCAGAGTTGGGCAGGGTCCTTCTGGCCACTGGCTTGCAGATTTGGCTTGAAGAAGAGCTGGTCCCAGCAGTTTTTGTGTGGTGTGCTGTGAGTCCTTCTGCAGGGAGCTGAGTTTGAGGAGATGGCCGAGCTGGGAACCCGTGATTTGGTGGTGAGGGACT